>NC_073418.1:895000-1061690 GCF_028641065.1 Leucoraja erinaceus
CCTTAGTAGGTGACATGATAAAGTATGACGACATATGCAGTTGCCATGCTCATACATTTCACCACTCAATATTTTAGCAAAACAGTACTATACGATGAATAAGGTCGTATTCCACATTGACCCTCTGACACTGAAAATTATTTGGCGATAGCAATTTCAGACATTAATTAATATGCAATATATTTAAATTTTCTAAAATTCCTGAGCCCACTGGCCCAGCTGAACAAGTTGTTTTATACCTATCTTCTTTGTCCACGTTACCACCCATTTTAGTATCATAGAAAAAATGTCCAATGAACAGTGTATCATACAGATTTTATTTACTTTGAATTACAAAGCGTGCACCGCAATTAGTACCTTTCATGTTCGTTGGGTAAAAATATTTATTCGACTTACTTTGAATTGTTTGTCAATGCCGTATCGTTGCTTGGAATAAAATACGGATTCGCTTCCAAATTCTCAAAATTATCACTCGACTTTTTTTCTATTTTGTGTCACATGAAATTGACACAATTTCAAGAAATTATTCACCTTTTCCAGATGACAGTCATCTTCCACTAGATGATCAACCATCTGACTTCAGCATATCCATAGCGAATTTAATAATGGTATTAAAATCAATAAGTGGAAATTCTTTATTTGGTGCATTTAGAAATAATGCATTTTGTCGCGAAAACTGCAGGTAAAAGATAAGATCTTGCAATCCAATGGTCGTAGAGAAATTCGAACACCCAGTCCTTCAACGTTACAGAACTGAAGTGCAGCCGAATATTGTTGTATTCTTTCCCTGAAGTATTGTCGTCACTGACTGTTTATTGGTTGCATTTCTTCCAAACCCTTACTCATTCAACAATGTGAAAACTAGCTTTATCCGATGGCGAAAATTATTAACTGTTGGCTTTATGCATCTCTTGCTTCGTTCCCTGGAATAGAACCTGACCGGCTGAAAAAAGCACTTGCTGATAATGGTGAGACACTGATTCGAAGCTAATGATCCGCTCTACAAAGAGAAATTCCGTGAAACTTGGCAACGGTTGTCAATATCAATTAAAATACCATTAATGTTATAATGCATTATTTATGGATTTGATTTGATGTATTATAATTCGTTGCATGTAAAACATACAGTAAATGGATAGTACACGATGCATGTCAGAATTTCTAAAGTCATAATGAGCCCATGCACAGTATGTAATAATGTTACAAAATTTTGAAATTTAAAAAATCAAGTCTGCAATTTATCCCATCAGATAAAACCCAAGAATACGTTTAATTTGACACCTAATTCACTTTCATATCTTCAGTATTAAAAAATGTTATGGCCATTTTCATACTCGGAAATTAGCATCATGTTCACTATTGATTTTCCATTGACTTAACACAAAAGCTGTGACAGAGGACAGTGACATGGCCATAACTTTATTAAAAATTAAGAGAACTGAAAGAAATGTTCAGTTATTATAGATTGAAGCATTCTGAAACAAATATTAAACAATCTTACTTGGATGACCTGAAATTAAAGCATATAATTAGTTTGTTACCCAATTGTAGCTAATTCCAAACTTCAATTACTAGTTCTAAACATCTATCCATTTCATAAGAAAAGATTAACATTTTTCACACAATAATTCACAATAAAACATGATTTTTCATTTTCATTCATTTATAGGCCAAATGGAAGGAGTTTAGTGTTCAATTGCTGTAAATTAATGGCCATTTAAATCAACTTTCGAGTGGGATCGTGTGGAACGCGCTGGTTTGGAACGTTCCCATTGCAGTGAATTTGTACCCCATATGCCCAGAAAAATACTGCAGGATTGAATGGGCCCCCAAATTAGCTACTCGCAACATAACATTTTGTATAAAGGGATCTTATGAAGCGCTTTTTAATGTAAAAAATAAACAGCCTACCTTGCGTTGTCCCCTGTATGAGATCCGGCCCGTTGGCGGCGGTCGCGGGTTTAGAGGATGATGTTTAACTTACTATAACAATTAAATAAACCAATTTGGTTTAAAAATAGCTGCTGCGAACTAATGTCGCGGCGATTTTTCGTCAGTAACTAGGGAGGCTGAACAACATCGATTTGAATACCCAAGAGAAAATCGCGTTTTAAACCAGCCCCCAATCAAAGGGGCCAAAATCGCGCACACGGGCGGCGACAGATCTGCAGCGCCGCTGAAGGTAGGGTTTGCAACATACCTACAGTATGGCGAGTATCATGCCTCCTCGAATTATTACTCCCGCGCCACCACCACCGTGCAACGAAGGTTTAAATGTTTTGGGAACAACATGAAATAAACGAATGTTTTGCATCTGATCTTCTTCGGTGTCTCACATGTGTGGTATAACTAAATACAATCCAGAGATCACCATTTGGCTCAGAACTTCAACTCCACCTCTCATTCCGAATCCGACTTTTCTGGCCTGGGCCTCCTCCATTGCCAGAGTGAGCACCACCGGATACTGGACGAGCAGCAACTCGTATTCCGCTTGGGCAGTCTGCATCCCAGTGCCCTGAACATTAACTTCGCCAATTCCCGCTGGTGTCGTTTCACTGTATTTTCTAAGCTGGCCTATTACCTGCCTTAACTTGGCGGGAAGAACAGGCAAGACAAAGTACAGTAATCCCATTTTTCTTAGCGAAGCATTTGCTCCAAGTACCAATAAAAAATTCTAATAAGGCAATACCGTCCCTAATAGCCGATATGGTTCCAGAACACAAAATGTATGGTTTAACACAGATATATGTTTCATAAATATTATTATTTTGTTTTAATGATTATCTGATTAACTATATATTATTTAAGCCATTTTCTAACCATTGTGTTTTCCTTCTGACCGATGAAGACGCGCTGATGGGAACAAATGCTGGTAACGTAAAATAATGCATTACATTTCATTGGTGCGAGCATAATACGGAACATCATTTTTTAGGTAATAGTTAACTGTGATACTCCGCTTCTAACGTTCAAGAGTTTTCATTTGTCATGAGATCATAAGCGATAGGAGGGAGATTCGGACTTACAGCCCATCAAGTCTGCTCTGTCGTTCAATCATAGAAACGTAGAAACGTAGTTACACTGTTATGCAGATGATATCCAGCTGTATTTGCCGCTGAGGGGGGAAGACGCCTTTTCTGTAAAATCGCTTCTGTCTTGTCTTGATGACATTAAGTCCTGGTTGGCCCTAAACTTTCTTGGATTTAATGAAAAGAAAACAGAGGTGATTTTATTTGATTCCAATGGCTGCCGTGAACCTCCATTTGTTGATTTAGGTTGATTGTCAAGGTACGTGAAGCCAAAAGTTGTGAACCTGGGTTTTAGGATGGACAGTGACTTTAAATTGATGAGGGTAAAGCAGTGGATGTTGTGTATATGGACTTCAGTAAGGCCTTTGACAATGTTCCTCATGGAAGGTTGGTTAAGAAGGTTCAATGGTTGGGTATTAATGGTGGAGTAACAAGATGGATTCAACAGTGGCTGAATGGGAGATGCCAGAGAGTAATGGTGGATGGTTGTTTGTCAGGTTGGAGGCCAGTGACGAGTGGGGTGCCACAGGGATCTGTGTTGGGTCCACTGTTGTTTGTCATGTACAGCAATGATCTGGATGATGGTGTGGTAAATTGGATTAGTAAATATGCAGATGATACAAAGATAGGTGGGGTTGTGGGTAATGAAGTAGAGTTTCAAAGTCTACAGAGAGATTTATGCCAGTTGGAAGAGTGGGCTGAAAGATGGCAGATGGAGTTTAATGCTGATAAGTGTGAGGTGCTACATCTTGGGAGGACAAATCAAAATAGGAAGTACATGGTAAATAGTAGGGAATTGAAGAATGTAGAGGTGAACAGAGGGATGAGGGAATAGACTGTGCAACGTTCCCTGAAAGTGGAATATCATGTAGATAGGGTGGTAAAGAAAGCTTTTGGTGTGCAGGCCTTTATAAATCAGAGCATTGAGTATAGAAGTTGGGATGTAATGTTAAAATTGTACAAGGCATTGGTGAGGCCAATTCTGGAGTATGGTGTACAATTTTGGTTCGCCTATCAATTATAGGAAGGATGGAACAAAATAGAGAGAGATTTACTCGAGGGTTGCCTGGGTTTCAGCAACTAAGTTACAGGGGAGAAAGGTTGAACAAGTTAGGGCTTTATTCTTTGGAGCGCAGAAGGTTAAAGGGGGACTTGATAGAGGTTTTAAAATGATGAGAGGGATAGACAGAGTTGACGTGGAAAAGCTTTTCCTTCACTGAGAGTAGGGAAGACAGATGGCACCATGGGCGAGTGTTCGCATTTTGCGACCGGAAGGTAGCCGGTTCGAATCCCGCTTGGAGTGCATACTGTCGTTGTGTCCTTGGGGCAAGGCACTTCACCCACCTTTGCCTGTGTGTAAAGTAATGTAATTATGTGAAGCACTTTTGGGGTCAATGCAAGTTGACTAAAAATGTGCTATATAAATAAGATTATTATTATATTATAAGATTCAAACAAGGGGACATGGCATGAGAATTAAGGGACTGAAGTTTAGGGGTAACATGAGGGGGAACTTCTTTACTCAGAGAGTGGTAGCTGTGTGGAATGAGCTTCCAGTGAAGGTGGTGGAGGCAGGTTCGTTTTTATCATTTATAAATAAATTGGATAGTTATATGGATGGGAAGGGAATGGAGGGTTATGGTCTGAGCGCAGGTATATGGGACTAGGGGAGATTATGTGTTCGGCACGGACTAGAAGGGTCGAGATGGCCTGTTTCCGTGCTGTAATTGTTATATGGTTATATGGTTATAAATAAGATCGCCAAACATGCGCGGTGGTTACGTCCAGCTTCCTTCACCTAAGGAAGCTAGCGAAGGTGAAGCCCATTTTCGAGCGGCAGCATTTTGAGACAGTAATCCATGCCTTTATTACATCTAGGCTGGATTACTGTAACGCGCTCTATGTTGGTGTTGCTCGTTCTTCACTGGCTCGTCTCCAGTTGGTTCAGAATGCTGCTGCTCGCCTTTTAACAGGGACTCGAAAGAGGGAGCATATATCGCCAATTCTGGCCTCCCTCCATTGGCTCCCGGTGCACTTTCGAATTCATTTTAAGATACTGTTATTTGTTTTTAAATCTCTGAATGGGCTCGCCCCGCCTTACCTCTCTGATCTGCTCCACCCATACGCTCCTGCCCGGTCGCTCCGGTCAGCTGGTCAGCTGCTCCTGGAGGTACCGAGGTCTAGTCGGAGGCTCAGAGGGGATAGAGCCTTCTCTGTTGCTGCTGCGGCACTCTGGAACACCCTGCCGTTGCCCATTAGACAGGCCCCCTCTCTGCCCATCTTCAAATCCAGTGTTAAAACACATATGTACTCCCTGGCCTTTGACCATGCCTGAGGCTTTGCTTCTGTTTGTGGTGTTTTTGATGTTTCTATATTTTACATGTATTTTCCTACTATTTATTTTGATTGTTATTTTCGGTGTGTATTAACTTTTTTGTCAATGATTAGTGATGTACAGCACTTTGTTGCAGCTATGTTTGTTTTTAAAGTGCACTATAAATACAATTACTATTATTATTATTATTATAGAAAATAGGTGCAAGAGGCCATTCGGCCCTTCGAGCCTGCACCGCCATTCAATATGATCACGGCTGATCATCCAACTCAGTATCCTGTTCCTGCCTTCTCTCCACACCCCCTGATCCCTTTAGCCACAAGGGTCACATCTAACTCCCTCTTAAATATAGCCAATGAACTGGCCTCAACTGCCTTCTGCGGCAGAGAATTCCAGAGATTCACCACTCTCTGTGTGAAAAAGGTTTTCCTCATCTCGGTCCTAAAATATTTCCCCCTTATCCTTAAACTGTGAGCCCTTGTTCTGGACTTCCCCAACATCGGGAACAATCTTCCTGCATCTAGCCTGTCCAACCCCTTAAGAATTTTGTAAGTTTCTATAAGATCCCCCCTCAATCTTCTAAATTCTAGCGAGTGCAATCTGAGTCTATCAAGTCTTTCTTCATATGAATGGCCTGACATCCCAGGAATCAGTATGGTGAACCTTATCTGTACTTCTTCTATGGTAAGAATGTATTTCCTCAGATTAGGAGACCAAAGCTGTACGCAATACTCCAGGTGTGGTCTCACCAAGACCCTGTATAACTGCAGTAGAACCTCCCTGCTCCTATACTCAAATCCTTTTGCTATGAATGCTAACATACCATTCGCCTTCTTCACTGCCTGCTGCATCTGCATGCCTACAGTCTGAAGAAGGGTTTCGGCCCGAAACGTCGCTTATTTTCTTCGCTCCATAGACGCTGCTGCACCCGCTGAGTTTCTCCAGCAATTTTGTGTACCCTCCTTGCCTACCTTCAATGACTGGTGTACCATGACACCCAGGTCTCGTTGCATCTCCCCCTTTCCTAATCGGCCAACATTCAGATAATAATCGACTTTCCTGTTTTTGCCACCAAAGTGGATAACCTCACATTTATCTACATTATACTGCATCTGCCATGCATTTGCCCTCTCACCCAGCCTATCCAAGTCACCTTGCAGCCTCCTAGCATCCTCCTCATAGCTAACACTGCCCCCCAGCTTCGTGTCATCCGCAAACTTGGAGATGTTGCATTCAATTCCCTCGTCCATTTCATTAATATATATCGTAAATAGCTGGGGTCCCAGAACTGAGCCTTGCGGTACCCCACCAGTCACTGCCTGCCATTGTGAAAAGGACCCGTTCACTCCTACTCTTTGCTTCCTGTCTGCCAACCAGTTCTCTATCCACATCAATACTGAACCCCAAATACCGTGTGCTTTAAGTTTGTATACTAATCTCTTATGTGGGACCTTGTCGAATGCCTTCTGAAAGTCCAGATATAACACATCCACTGATTCTCCCTTATCCACTCTACTAGTTACATCCTCGAAAAATTCTAAAAGATTCGTCAGACATGATTTACCTTTTATAAATCCATGCTGACTTTGCCCAATGATTTCACCACTTTCCAAGTGTGCTGCTATCCCATCTTTAATAACTGATTCTAGCAGTTTCCCCACTACCGACGTTCGACTAACTGGTCTGTAATTCCCCGTTTTCTCTCTCCCTCCCTTTTTAAAAAGTGGGGTTACATGGCTGATCTGTCTCTCCCTCTTAAACCCATTCTGCCTTTTCCCCCATAACCTCTGACACATGTGCTAATGCAGAACCAATTTATCCATTTATCTCTGCCTTATATAGAGATAATATATAATGTCCAATGTTTAGGCCTCCACACCCTTTTTTGGCAAATAATTCCACAGAATCAACACCCTCTGACTAAAGATATCCCTCCCCATCTCCTTACTAAAGGAATGTTCGTTACTTCTGAGCCTATGTTCTCCAGTCCTAAGCTATCCCACGTGGAAACATGCTCCCTATATCCACTCTACACAGGCCTTTCATTATCGGTAGTTCTGCTTTGTGACATCGTTCCGTTGGAGCCAGGGAGATGGATTTCAATGTGATCGCACTTCATGCATAAATACATATATATACTTTACAGCTGAAGAATGAAAATATGCAATCCTGCAACTATTTCCACAGGGATCCTTATCAACCCGCTGAGCGCTTGAATAAGTTAATTTATTTTGTGTGAATCTGTTGGCTGTCCTGACACCGGGTGGAAATGATCTAATTGATGTTTTTTCGCAAGCTTCGAAAACAGCATGAGCTACCAACAAAAGAAGGTCCTTCCCCACCGCCGGAGAGCAGTTTATCATTTTGGCTGCATTTTGCTCTGCAATGCAATAGTGTTGCCGCGATTACTTCGCCCATGTTCACTTAAAGACTCCGATCGATAGTCGATAAATGACTGATTTCAGCGTCGTAAAATAAACCGTTAATCATGTTCCACAATCTCAAATCTGCGCGTTTCAGTCATTTATCTATTGATTTATTTATTTATTTTTGCTGTCAAATTGCTAACACACAGTTTGACGAAGACGGGTAAAAACCTGTTGACAAGTCAGCATAAAGAAATCTCGAATTCATATGGAAGTGCATTGCGGATAGAGCTTGTATTCTTGGATGTTTCCTGGCAAAACATTCGATTCCGATGTCTCCCTCACCACTAAACCCTCAATGAAAAATATGTTGGAAATATTTGTCTCCAATACTTATATGTGATTTATGTGCGCATATAGTGAAATTATCTGTGCGTGTAAATTGTGTTACTTGTATTGAAACATATTGAACTGCCCTTTACCTGTCAGTCATTGTTGATAGCACAAGTAAGTTTCATTTGATTTTGCACTCAATGTTTTTAGATTTGGAAAAACTTATTGCGGAGAGCAGTGAGTACATATCTTCTAAGATAAACGTATGTTGTTAAATTAAAATGCTATTAAATGAGTACTGCAGTCCAGGAAATTGTACATGTGATCCACCGATCCGCTTTATTCAGTTTTATTTTCTGTTGCCTAATGATCAGGGATAATAATGTTTTGATGTTTTAATCATTCCTACAGTGAAACAGATGCTTGCAAAAGATATAGGTAATTATTGCCCTCTGTCACAGAATATATTTCAGAATATACATCGTATATTTTTATTCAAGAACGTTCACGAAGAAATGCATCTGATTGTAAGCAAATCGTGCCGTACGTAAGGCCGAATAGGTAACGTACATAAATATACATTCAATGTCATTATCGGGTCAGCAACAATTATTCTTGAATACGCTTACACAAATAGATCAGGATGTATGGATTGACAGTCATCTGATATCGTAGTTTATGTCATCATCGTCTGCAGTATTATTAAGATAGCGTCGGGGTTTGACATTGAGCTAATTAAAAGAGCAACCAGAGCTGCCAAGGAAAGGTACTCTGAGAAGTTGAGGAGCAAGTTCTCAGCTAGTGACTCTTCTTCAGTTTGGAAGGACTTGCAAGAAATTACCAGCTACAAGAGGAAAGCCCCCGCTCTTTGGACAATCGTCAACTGACCAACGACCTGAATGAATTTTACTGTAGGTTTGAAATCAGATATGTAACCCTGGTACCCCCTCCCCCTCCCAAACCAACAGAGCCAGCCGCCAGTCTGCAAAGAATGTACCCCACACCCTCTCCTTCCCATCACCACTTCACATCTACTTAAGGCAAAACTCCAGTATGAAAATACTGGACCAATTCAGACCACAACCAACCCTTCCCACCCACTCACAGCCTGAACACAGTCTGAAAAGAATGTGCTCTTCCACACCCACCCTCCTCCAGTCACCACCACACCCAATTACGCACACCCTTCTTGCTGAACAACATCACTTCGTCATCAATAAAGACAGAGGATGTGGAGAGGCTTTTCAGAAGCCAGAAACGCCAGAAATCACCAGGGCCTGACAATGTTTCCCCCTCTGCTCTCAAACTCAGTGTCAAGCAACTGGAAACGGTCTATACAGACAGTTTTAACTAGTCCCTGCAAACATATACCGTCTCTGCCTGCTTCAAAGTATCCACTATTGCCCATGTGCCCAAAAAAGCAAGCATTACTTGTCCAAATGATTATAGGCCTTAAACAACCATTTGCTGTGCGTTGTTTCAAACCAACCACCACCACCCAAATGCTGTGCTTTATTTCAAACCAACCACGTTTTCATTTTCAAACCACATTAAGGGCACTCAAGGTCATTCAAACCACACTAACAGTTTAATAGACATATGCTCAGTGTTATGCACAGCTCAGACTGAGAGACTTGACCTTCTCGCTCCCCCATCTTGCAGAGACTGACTGAGGCACTGAACCCTTCCGGGTTCCATAGCCCCCCCGGAAGGGGCGTGGCCTTCAAAGAGAGAATCTCAAC
Organism: Leucoraja erinaceus; assembly: GCF_028641065.1. Lineage (NCBI taxonomy): Eukaryota > Metazoa > Chordata > Chondrichthyes > Rajiformes > Rajidae > Leucoraja > Leucoraja erinaceus. Next base: position 904,806 of record NC_073418.1, read on the forward strand.
ATCATTTAAACACTAAAAACACATTTTATTTTTAATCGATGGGAAAAATCTCTTGTCCTGCGTAGCGGAGGACTCTGAGTAAGATGGCCAAAAATTACAGCAGTTAGTGGCAACGTTCTTTCCAAAATCAATATAGAGAACAGCATGAAGTGGTCAAGATCAGATTTTAGTAATATAGATTACGATACAGATTAAGCATGCTGCATATTCCTTATGTAGTCCTTTCCGGATCTTCATCGCTAGCGCCGCCCATAAGCCTGCGTGTCGAAATCTCTCACCCTCTTAGACCAGCTGCATGCCATGGAGACGAAACGTGGTTCCTCTGTAGATTTACCAGTAAAATACTATGGATTATAATCTCTATGCGGGAGTCTGGTCATTTCAACACTATGCAACAAATAGCTGTGTTCATTGAGGATTTAAAGAAGTATACTTCAAAAGTCTACTTAATACAAGTGGAATAATCTGATATTGTGTTATATTTTGTTTCATAAGAGATTGAAATTCTCAAGGTAAAGGTGTCAAACGGTGAGGAAATTATTAATTCTACTAAATTACAACTTCGCGGTTGTCTTACCTGCATACATCCAGAAAAAAGCACATTTGCAACAATTGCTTAATGGTGGGATTCCAGTGTCTCATGTGGCTGATGTAATTAATAATTAGTATTGATTGCTAATGTTCCTGGGTCTGTCTGAACGTAAACGTTAATTTCCTTATTTAGGATATTTATTTTCAGATAGTATATACGCCTTCATTTTCAACAATCCTTTAATGATGAATGAGCATCATCGTTTCTATTTCACATTGCGTTGGAGTTATTATTATACATATTTGCTGTTCATTATTTAATTACGAACGACGTAAGGCAGGGAAATGTATGTCAACCCATCGATTTATTTAGTATTCTTATTCATATTAGATCCGTTACATTGGCTTTAATAGCAATATGTCCAATGAAAGAACTGAAGAGTTATCAGTGTGTCATGTAGAATGTGGTGCTTTCAAAACGCATTGAACAGTCGGCGATTGAATCAAGTTCCAACATTGCTATCGTATTAAACAACATGTACCTCGGGAAGTTGTAAGAAATATTTCCATGAACGATATTTATTTTAAATAGGGGACTGACTAGAAGAAATGCAAGGGGATGTTTGCATGAATATTAAACGAGAATTACACGTCTTGTCATTATTGATATTTATATGATTAAGATTACTTTACAAGTACTTTGTAACTAGTTATAAGTAGATATAACTAGTTGCAGTCTACTAAATTCTCGATTGTATTTCATCGTTTCACATTTACATATTTTTCGCAGAAAGCAGAAGCGTCACAGGTAAGATACCAGCATTTATTTATCAAGCCACACATGAACTGAACATAAAGCTAAGCACCCCATTGATTTATTGACATTTTTTATTGAAAGGACGAGAAGGAAGCATCGGAGCATTGACACGGCCTCACCGATCAGGGCACATGGATGATCAGTTGATAAGTATGTGTTAATATAGCGCTTTGAAAAGCGCTCTGGATAGTTGTTATATAACAGTAGTATATTTTGGTTGTTGCCGCCCCTTTCCTCTGCTGTTCAAGTAAACACTGGCAATTGCATGCACTCATATGCGGAAACCTGGAAATTATTTTATCGTCGACAATGTTTATAGCCTTTTCAAATAGCGTCAAACTGACATCACGTTATTTGGTGTGATTCTAAGTTATTAGAAGAAATACTCCGACCTTGATATCCCAATTTTCGTTGGACCGTTTTCAAGTTGATTTACAGCAAGCGTAGTTTGATTTTTGCCTGACACCCCTGCTTCGCTATAAACGATCATAGCTGCGCATCCTGGTGTGTATTGCCTTAAAGAATTTACACTTAAGCGGCTTCATTTCAAAATATTGGAATTATGACGCTTTGTTTGGTTAGATTTTTCAACGTACACCCCTCCGTTTTTTTTTTTTGTGAGATAAAAGGAGTATATCTTTCGTGGAATCTAATCGGCCGCATTTATTCGCCTATTGATTTCCATTGTAAACTATTGTATTTCCCTGCTCTGTTATCTGTATTTTTAAGACAGCCATTGAAATTCACCAACCTGCGCATGACAAGTCAGCTCGGCTAAACGTATCAGTCTGCCAGAGAGAGAGAGAGAGAGAGAGAGAGAGAGAGAGAGAGAGAGAGAGAGAGAGAGAGAGAGAGAGAGAGAGAGAGAGAGAGAGAGAGAGAGAGAGGAGAGAGAGAGAGAGAGAGAGAGAGAGAGAGAGAGAGAGAGAGAGAGAGAGAGAGAGAGAGAGAGAGAGAGAGAGAGAGAGAGAGAGAGAGAGAGCGAACGCGATGTTTTAATCTGTATAGTGCGAGATAATGTGCGCGCGTGTGACATGGACAATGTGAAAGTAAATCTTTTGGGCGCGTCAGAAAGTTTATTTTCGCGAACATTGTTTGAACTGTTTTAGATTGCTTATATCAACTTGGTACACGTTTCCAGTTACCACGCAATATCACCATATACACCATATAACCATATAACAAGTACAGCACGGAAGCATACCATCTCGGCCATTAGTCCGTGCCGAACACTTACTCTCACCTAATCCCATCTACCTGCACCCAGACCATAACCCTTCATTTATTTCCCATCCATATAACTATCTAATTTATTTTAAATGATAAAATCGAACCTGCCTTCACCACCTCCACTGGAAGCCCATTCCACATAGCTTCTACTCTCTGAGTAAAGATGTTCCCCCTCATGTTACCCCTAAACTTCTGTTCCTTAATTCCCAAATCGTGTCATATTGTTTGATTCTTCCCTACTCTCAAAGGAAAACGTTTATCCACTTCAACTGTCTATCCCTCTCATCATTTTAAAGACCTCTATCAAGTCCCCCCTTAACCTTCTGCGCTCCAAAGAATAAAGAACTAACTTTTTCAACCTTTCTATGTAACTTAGTTGCTGAAGCCCAGGCAATGAATCACAATGAAAAAAAATGCTTGTTTATCAAAGACACACGAGCAAGCCTTACGTTCATTGCAAAAGAAAATATGTTCTTCTTCAAAAAAGATATATTAAAAAAAATATTCGTGCATTACTCGATAAATAGGTACAATATGTGAATGGCGCACTACCTGCGATTTTTCTGCTGCCCAATGTTATGCAATGCTGATCATTCCGTTGTCCTTGTTTCCCACGGTATTATATTCCGCTTACATATATCATGTTTTATCACAGTCACGGATACTGGAAAAGGCAAAGACAGAGGTATTCACATGAAGCACATTTAAATGCCCGCTTCCTGTAACACATCTTGTATATCCTCTTTTATTTGATAAGATATAATCTGAAGGCCAAGTATGGATGGATACATTATTCAAGCCATGCTTTCCTTTCCGTTCCGAATAAATATGTCATGATGTGATAAAACAGTGTCTCTGTGTCCTATGTGATGATAAACCACGAAATGTTTTACTGCATGTATATTGCTTTAAGTGTTCATGCGGTCATTCCCATCAAAGGACAATATTATTATGAACTAAGTGTTGTTATATTTAAACAGATAAATATATAGCAGCATAATTACATTTGTATCAAAATAGAACAATTTCTTTATTTTTCAGAACTCGATCAACTGAGAGGAATTCTGAGAAATGCAGGTGTTTTCGCTGATCAGAAATATTTACTCACTAATTCTTTGAAAAGTGTATGATTACTTCAGTAAACACGAGCCAAAGTCATTGTGTGATCTGAACACGTCTGTAATGAGCACTTAGCAGCACTTAGGACAACAGGTTATCAATACATCCTTGCTGCTCGAACTGAAGTGCCGGAAATGGGGCGTTAGTATAAGTGTTGTGCAGGGGTGGAGTTAGTGGTGCTGGCCTGTGAGTGATTGGCTCACATACACCATCAATCTACATCCTTCCCCCTTGGGATTACGTGTGGAAAGGGCACACATGCCATGGAGTTAAACATACTCGCCATATCTGTCTGGTGGTCTGCTAGCACGTCCCGAGCGCGTGCGGACCCAACCCTCCCATCCCTCTCCTGAAATATGGGACGGAGATCCAGGAAGCGAGAATGACGCGGGAGAGGCTTGCGGGGACCGAAAGGGGAAACATGCGGTGGGTGAGACCCCGTGGTTAGTGGAGACCGAGGGACGAAGAGGGGTGTAACGCATGCGGGGACGGGTGGGAGACATCGCAGAAGGCAGCCGGAACTGGAGCGGCGGAGCATAGGGACCAGCAGGCGGTGGGCGGGGCTCCCTCACAGCAAGTAGCTGTTGTCGACTTCTCCGGAAAACCGCTTCCTCACTGTCCACCACGTAAGACCGTGGCTCGTCCGTCGGGCTGAGAACAGTGCCCAGACGGGAATGTCCAGTCGAAGTTCGTAGAAGTTCGTAGAGCGGACGATCGTTTTTGGATATTTTGCCTCTCTTGGAGACGTCTCTGGATAGTGACAGGCCCCAACGCGCGAGGAACCAGCTGCTGTTGTACAACTCCCAATCCAGATAATTTGTTTAAAATGTAGCTGTAGGTATTTTCATTAAGCTGTAGACCCATGGATCGTTAATTTGCGGAGTAGGTCTAAATGGTCTAACTATTAATTTTTAAATATTATTTTACGCTATCAATTACAAACTTCAAGGAAACTATAGAATGGGAGATGATTTTTTTTTTTTAATGTCCTTGGAGTATTACATTTTTCAAGGACACAAAAAGTTTATCATCAAATCTACGTCAGCATTTTGCTGCCCTGTCGTTAGGTCGAAGTAGGATATACCTTGTTATTAGATAATATGAAATAGATTACCAGTTATTTCCATTCGAACAAGTCTCTTGCTACATTTTGGATCTACAGTGTAAAATAATTAGCTTGAGTTCTGTGTATATTTCTGAGACACATAATTTCTTAGTAATTCTTTCTCCTTTATGTGTATCATCTTGTATCCTGGTTGAACGATGTGATGCAATTTAGACGCGCTTAGTATGAGTTACAATCAAAGTCCTTCGCTACTGCAGGCAGTTTTTTACCCATTTCCCGTAAACTAATATTTGGTGCAAATAGAAATTGTGATTTCCTTTTATATACTTACGTCTCGTTGCCTTGTTGAATCATATCTGGTTTAATCAACCAGATTTTTCTGACGATCTGATCAGGTTCCATTAAAACGCAGAATCATCCCTCTTGCATTTCAATCGTCATGTATAAATAGCGAAGCCCTTCGCTTGCTCAGCGGTGGATCATCTCGCCTCTCCGTTGGAACAAACACAGACAATTTTCAGAGCATAAGAGCCGTCTCTTCCTCTCTGTCTATTTATTTAAATGCTTGAATTACGCATTTCCTGGCATGTATTGCCTTAATCCTGCAGAGGTTATCGAGTGCACTTTTGGGATTCAAATGATACGGATGCACGGTGACTCGTGCATGTTGTCATGTATGCTTATAAAGTGTCCTTCATAATGTTTGGGACAAAGACCCATAATTTATTTATTTGCCTCTGCACACCACAATTTGACAATTGAAACATTAAAACATCGTATGTGATTAAAGTGAACGTTGTCAGATTTTATTAAAGGCCATTTTATACATTTTGGTTTCACCATATAGAATAAATGCCCCCCCCCCCCCCCCCCCCCCCCCCCCCCCCCCCCCCCCCCCCCCCCCCCCCCCCCCCCCCCGTCATTTCAGGGCACCATACTGTTTGGGGGACAGTGATTCACATGGGTTTGAAATTGCTTGGGTTTATTTATTTGCCTGTTTAATGCAGGTATACGAAAGCACTCGGCACCTATTCGTTCATCCAGTTTTCCATCGGCGTTGGCATCTTTTATGGCTGTTTATCAACATGGGGACCTAATTTGTGCAAATCAAAGTCAAAGAAGTATAATGAAATAACTAGTCTGTGAGGCCTGAATTGATTATATTCGCAACATTTAAACCTGCACAAGAATTACTAAGAGAGAGCGAATTTCATTTTATGACACTAAGTCCTCAGTATTCGCGAGGAAACGAGGAGCCGGACTTCCCCTGGAGAGCAAAAAAACCGACGCCTTCAAAGCCTCTGACCATAACACTAAGACGGAGACGGCATGTGTTGAGGAATTTTCACATTTCATGCGACATCTTCCCTGTACTGTAAGTTTCAGATGGTACATTTCAGTTTCATATTGGACATAATCCTGCCGTAGTCGTGATCTCAACTAACCTCCAGTTTAATGGCCGCGTGATACACCGACATGACCAAACCCAGCCGCAAAACCTTCCAGGAACTCACTGTTCCCAACCATGATTTCATCAACATTTCACGAATCGTTTCATGCACGTAAGCCTCATTGTGAAGTACGTTGTTTATTACATTGTGCCTTTAATAATCTTAACTCAATTCCCTTTATAAAAATATCTTTAATTTCATTTCAGTCATTTTCCCTGTCAATAATTTCGTGTTTTAACCAAAAAGGCATGGCTGTACACACGTTTATATGAATTGGTACTGTTTCTTGACATGAATATTTGGAAGGAATACAAAGCTGCCTCTTTTTCTGCAACATCAGAAGACAAGAAGACATTTAGGAGACCTCGAGGTAATTCTGCAGCTAAGTTCACATCAAATCTTATAATTTGCATTGTCTAAGTGTTGTTCGCCTTTTACTGTCGTCCAATTGTGGCTACGGTATAATAGATTCGAACATGGATAAGTAAAGCAACATTCTTGGTTTAATTTACAATTAGCCTTATTTGGATATTGCTCTTTCCACTAATTGCCTGAAGACTTTCTAAAGTTAATGTATTACGAACTTGTATATTGTTATTCTGGTTTATCTGTTGGGATGTTAAATTTAGTGGCTGCATGCGATGACGACGGCATATTTCGCGATTAGGTGACACAACCATCTTAAAAAGTATCGCAGAGAATATCAGGATGTGGGCGGGTCCTGTGACGTCTATTAATGAATCATTATTTTCATTTTAATATCATCAATATTATTCTATTTTAAATTGAGGCAAACCTCGAAAACGGGATTTGAATGACTGTTGATATATTACTTCCGGTGTAACATAGATGATACCAGAAAAAATATTTTAGTACATAGAACCATTCCTAAAATGGCAATTTTTCTATCATTCGTCTATTCAGGCTAAAATCTAATATTTATTTTTCAACGGAGGGTCAGTCTCAAAGGCCCATTTCTTATGATGTCGTATTTCAGCCGTAGAATGAACGCTCAACTTGCGCGTCTACAGTTGCGCGTATATCTGCACTTAACTGCCCATGCCTTAAATTGTCGTGCCGTTTGCACTGCATATCTCAGATGTAATTCCATAATCATAACATTTTCAATTTGCTTTACGCGACTTTCCATATTTAGGAATATTGCAATAATGGCGGTGCAAAAGGCAATTTTAATAATTGTATTTCACTACATGTTACCCCTGTCAGTTCAGGCTCCACTTTATTTAATGCGCATCTCCCGCCTCTTACACCTTTTTCTTTTCCCTCTTTAAAAGTATTTGTCTTGTGGATGTACCTAACAATTTGCAGAATGTATTCAAATACTTTCCCTTCTTCAGATACAGAACGTTTTACTACATCCACGGCGGATTTAGGTAAGACAATAGATCACAGTGCTGTACATCAAATCTTTGAACTCTTTCTTTTAGCAGCAGGCTGTGCCTATTACAGCCCAGCGCAGACGTTCGCAACAGCGACTGAAATCGCGAACAAATGCAACACACACAAAGTGATATGGAACAAATGAAATTATATTGATGACCTGTAATTTTACATACATAGATTAGAATTATTTTTTGATTTTCTTTTTAAAATCTACCGATTGTTACTTTGCCCCTGCGGAATTTACGTTGAAACAGTTGACTAACAATTTGGTAACACGTTGATGCTGGTTATAATTACATCCAGTGTATATCTTCGTTCGGTAGCAAAAACGAATGCACCAATAGGTATTTTGTGTTACTCGCGGACATTGAACATTAAGATTCGATCGAAAAATGCGATATCATGCATTTAAATGCTCGAATTGTGATGAGAACCATTAGGAGCGTACCGGCATAAGCACAAACTAGACTAAGTGGGACCCGTTGCGTCCCATTTTCTCACGAGAGATCATTGCGTCTCACAACGCAATATTCCAATTCTCCACCAATTCCAATGTTGGTGCCCACTGGGAGAGAGACTTTCTGGAGAGCTAGTGTGGTTGCTGAGGGAAGAAGGGACTCGTTTCCAGAGGGCTAGTATGGACATTGTGGACCGAATGGATTATTGGGCTGGCAGCTCAGTCACTCAGACATGATGGGCTGGCAGCTGAGTACCTCAGGCCTGGTGGACTGGCAGCTCAATACCTCAAGCCTGGTGGAATGGCAGCTCAGAAACTGCCCGAAATTCTGCCCAAAACAGGTGAGAAACACTGTGAGAGAGAAAACGAGAGTGTGGCGAATCAATTGTAGACATTTTTCATCGTGTTCTGCAGATCACAGCAATGAAGGCGGGAAGTCTACCCTGGCTTGGATGTCACAGGGAGCCAATGAAGTGAGGGAGGGAAATACTGGGGCGAGGATTAATACATGCAACGGGAATACTTACTGATGGGCCGAATGGACTCCTCCTTGTCATGCAGCGGCCTGATGGATCGACGGAGCTCTTTAAAAAATAAATCTGTTTGAAAACTCAGTGAAAGGCACTTTTTCAAGACATTTCCTGCCCTGGCACGTGCATTTTGAGGCAAAATGCTCCTCCTGGGTTAATACGGACAGTTTGGACAAATTTGACTGGTTTCTCGACTAATAGGGGCATTGTGGGTCCCTATTAGAGTTTCAGGCAGGCCAAAAAAATCTAATTTCATTTCATTTCTATTTCAATGTCAAGCACAGGGTACGCCGAACAGCTCGTTTCATTTTCATTTACTTTCCATTTCCATTGCCGTTTCAAGCACAGGGCAGGCCGAGCAGCTCACTGTATTTTCATTTCACCTCGATTGCCATTGCAGTTTCAAGCACAGGGCAGGCAGAAAAGCTCACGGCATTTTCATGTCATTTCCATTGCATTGCAGTTTCAAGCACAGGACAGGCCGAACAGCTCACTGCATTTTCATTATTTTTCCATTGCCATTGCAGTTTCAAGCACAGGGCAGGCCGAACAGCGAACTGCATTTTCATTTAACTTCCACTGACATTGCAGTTTCAGGCACAGGGCCGGCAGAACACCTGTTTGCATTTTAATTTTATTTCCATTGCCATTGCAATTTAAATGCATTTTCATTTCACTTCCATTGCCATTGTAGTCTCAAGCACAGGGCAGGCCAATTCATACCCCTTATTGCATTTTCATTTCATATCCATTGCCGTTGCAGTTTAGGGCACAGGGCAGGCCAAGCCAAACAGTTCATTGCATTTTAGTTTCATTTCCATAGCCATTGTAATTTAAATGCATTTTCATTTCACACCCATTGCAATTTCATGCACAGGGCATGCTGAACAGCTCACTATTTTTGCATATCACTTCCATTGTCATTGCAGATTCAAGCCCAGGGCGGGATTAACAACTGATTGCATTTTCATTTCCACTTCCATTGCCATTGCAGTTTTAAGCGCAGATCAGGCCAAACAGATGGTTGCATTTTCGTTTCATTTTCAATGCCATTGCAGTTTCAAGCACAGGGCAGGCCCAGCTAAACAGCTGATTGCATTTTCATTTCTATTCCTTTGCCATTGCGGTTTCCACGCACAGTGCAGGCCAAGCCAGACAGAACATTGCATTTTCATTTCATTCCCATTGCCATTGCAGTTTCGTGTACAAGGCAGGCCAATTCAAACAGCTGATGGCATTTTCATTTCATTTCCATTGCTATTGCTGTTTCGAGCACAGGGCACGCCAGACCAAATAGCTCATTGCATTTTCTTTTCAATTCCATTGCCATTGCAGTTTCAAGCACAATGCAGCCTCGCCAAACAGCAGTTATGAAGAAATTATTCAAGTTGTATCCGTTTAATATCACGGCGTTTCCAATAGTATCTAAGGAGTATGGCGTGCAGTGCGCTATTTCAACAACTGACGCAGCTCTACGTGTGTTTAAGAACGTGTAAACGAAATCATTTTGTTTACTGTCAGTGAAAAATAAAATATTGTTATTTTCTGCAGTAACAGTGTTCTTTCAAAGCATTGGCTGCTAAAAAAATAATTTAGCGGAAATTAGTAAACATCAATATAAAACTATGAAGTATTTTCCCAGCAGAATTCCTGCTGAGGCAAAAAGACGAAGGTAAGTCCATAACCTGATTTTACTTGCCAGCAGCAGCAGCCATTATGATTTTAACCATAACATATCTCAATCATGTTTATTTTAGTCAACCATTTGTATGATTTCATAGGGAATTGTAACAATTTGTTATCCTCCATTGATATGGATTTTGCATAGTAAAATAAGGTGTTACATTCGCTTCAAACATGTTGTGTTTATATATGTTTTTAGGTGATTGACAATGGTAGCGGCGTTGCAATGTAAACAATTAATTATATTTTCGGAAGGAAAGCTATCCAATTCTGCTATTTATTGGCATATCAAACTGTCATCGTGAGCAGCAAACTAGCGGAAGTTGTCATGAACAAAGTTTTGGAGAAAAATATATATTTTTACAATGGAACATGTTGTCGTGGTGTGAGCATTCAACTATAATCCCTTCTGCTAGCCTTGAATAAACGAAAACCCAATGTGTCGATTTGTACCAAGGTGCTAAGTAAAGTAAAGCATATTCATTTAATGTCCTGATTGTCCGAAATGCGATTGTACGGTACACATGTGTAAGTGAAATCAAATGGCATCCGGTTTCATGGACCAAAGGGGCTGTCACACACACATTAGTTACAAAATAATTGGAAGCCAATTGTCTGAGCCCGAGAAGATTACTGAAATAATTTCACAGAAACGTGGTACATTTACGCTACGTGCCCGCAAAACTACCCTTCAGACGTGTTTGCCTGAAAATCCTGCAGTTGATTCCAGCTGATCCAAGAGGAGATTCCTCCTTTGAATACACGAGAATTCCACGATTTGTTACTTGGTTCCTTGAAATGCATTTTCCAATCGTGGCACAAGGCGAATCTGGAGCCGAATTCGTCTATCGGGCAATACAGTTCAAATAAAATATGTGATTGGAGCCTGTCGAATAATTTTACATTTCCTATAGATTTCCTGTACATTTTACATTTTCTTACATTTTCTAGTAATATCTGCATTAAAACAACGCCTGAAAGAAGCAGGTGAGAGCTTAACCTTAAAATAGCATTTTCTCTTCAACTTCGCTGCGTGTTAGCTTCTTTCTCTTTTCTCTTTTTATTATAGGTTAAAGTTTAATTTAAAAAAAAATAAGTTGTACACGAAATTTAATATGTTGCATTCCATGATTAAGATGCATGTACATTGCTTCTATTAAAATAAATTTAAAAACATGGAAAAAGAGTGAAATGGAAGCCCATGAAAGGAATAGAACCTTAAAGGAAAATTATGGATTGTATGAAAGGACTTTTTATTCAAGATTGGAAAAATATAATTATAATTATGAAAAGTTAAAATAAATGCGTAAAAATGGAAAGGCATTGTCTGATTTACGGGGGGTCGTTAAGAAAACATGCGATTTGTCAGTTGACTGCTGAATTTTAGATTTCGAATAGTTCAACGTAGTCAGTCGTAGCAGGACAGTGAATTGATGGAAACACGATGAATAGCGGCAATAGGCCAGAGCATGTCTCCTATCATAAATAAATACATAAAACATTCCGGTGACGCTGAAAATAATCTATCCACAATTTTGTTTCCCCAATCATTCCGAATGCCATAATTTCACGGGGTTGCCATTAGGTGGAGATGTAGGTCAGTTGATACATTACAGCAGATGGTGGATCATGTTAACTTGAATCCGTATTTGACAAGTGGGGTTAAATATGCAACAGCTCTCACAAGCGTTTAAGCAGTTCATTAAAACCACCCTGTTCAGTGTGGAAATGTATAGGTTTTAGTGTTGAGATAAATCATTTAAATATGTAAGAAGACATAACAATATTAGACGATATACATCTGTGTTCGGATTTGACTAAGAACATTCTTTCAATTAATATAAAAACCCGGAGAGGCGCAGTGGCACAGCGGTAAGTTGCTGCCTTACAGCGCCAGTGACCCAGGTTCGATCCTGACTGCTTGTGCTGTCTGTCCGGAGTGTGTACGTTCCCCCGTGACCTGCGTCGACTTCCACCGGGCGCTGCGGTTTCCTCCCACACTCCAAAGATGTACAGGATTTTAGGGTAATTAACGTGCAAATTGTCACGTAAATTGTCCCGAGTGTGTGGGATAGTGTTAGTGTGTGGGGGTGTCCGGAGCACGTGGAGTTTGTGATTCGAAGGGCCTGTAGACGCGCTGTATTTGAAATACGCGTTCAGTTACTTTCTCAATCCATCGACGACACGGAGAAAGATGACATTCTGTAACAAAAAACAGTCTTTGGGCAGACAAGATTTTTCGGCGAAGATACAAAACGCTGGACGAACTCACCGGCTGAGACAGCAGCTCTGGAGAAACATAATAGTTGACGTTTCGCATGGAGGTGCAGAAACGTCACGTATTCATTTTCTCCGGAAATGCTGTCTGACCCGCGAAGTTACTCCAGCTCTTTGTGTCCATCTTCGGTTTAAACCAGCATCTGTAGTTCGTTCGTACACAATATAATCACCTTCCTCTCACCGAGCTTCGGACTCTCGGTATGACATTGATAGCTGTGGAGATGAGAAAATATAATGATTACTGGAATCCGTATTTGACAAGTGGGGTTAAATATGTAACAGCTCTCAGAAGCGTTCAGAACAGTGATCTGCATGTAATTCTGAAACCACCGTTTTAAATAGTAAAACTTCGACATGAAGCATAAAAGTGTAGACGAGCTCAGACATCAAATTAAGGATTGTTCCGAGCAGAATCCATTACGTAAATGTATTTATCGTTCCCTTTCTTGTTTTAGAAGCTAAAGCTGTCTGCCAGCCCACTGGTAAGCTAAAGAGTCAATGGACATTATAAACCACAAGTTTACGTTTCCCATCATGAGAACGACGTGTTCAAGTTTGCATATTGAACTATGTATTCCTCTGTGTTGGAAGTACGATTGGAATTCATCTCTGATGTTCCACCGATATTTAAATTTCCGGCAGTTATTCGACATTTATTCAACCATTAAAAATTATCAGAACAGCATTGCATCAGATGTGTTCTATAAATGTATTAGTGGATTGATTCCTGCAATAATCAAGATATAATTAACGATAAGATGTAAACCCAATGGACATAATTTACAATTCAAATATTGGATGTTGCTACAGTCTAACTAATAAATAAGTAAGTACGTATGTTTATTGGCCAAGTATTCACATACAAGGAATTTGTCTTGGGGCTCTCTCCACAAGTCACAACATGACAAACAGTGACAGTTACGAATGACTCAGAAAACAGTACACATTAATAAGAAAAAAACATTAATGATAAAACAACATCGATCAAGCATGTGAATCAACAAATACCAGATCAAAGGAAGGCAAAAAAAAATTGGCTGCTGAGTAGAGCAACTACTCGTGGATAAAAACTATTTATGTGCCTGGCTGTCTGTGGCAGCTTTGGCAGTCAGCAGTTGCCTTCCAGAGGCAAGTGATTCAAAGAGTTTGTGGCCAGGTTGAGAGAGGTCGATGTTGCCCGCTCGCATACTGGCCCTTGCAGTGTACAGTTCATCAATGGAGGAAAGTTTGCAGCCAATAACGTTATCTGCTGATCGGACGATTCGCTGCAGCCTCCAGGTGTCGTGCTTGGTGGCTGAGTCAAACCAAACCATGATGGAGAAGGTGAGAACATACTCTACGATGGCCGTGTAGACTTGGACCATCATTGCCTGTGGCAGATCCGCCTTTAAATCCAGTTGGTCACCCTGTAACTCAGACTGTTCAGGATGGATTTGGCGTGGTCTCAAGCATTGCAAAACAGTTCCGTTGTTCACTTGCATGTGCAATGAGCAATGCTGCCGGCTTCGGCAATGTCAATAGAATTGCAATAATTTCATTTTTTCTGAAATTTATATATATTTATATATAAAGTATTACTTATATAACTGTATTTCCAATACTCGAACTGAAATCCGAACGATTGCGGTAAAATATAAAGAAAATAATAGCCAATTATCCCAGCTCGTCTTTTCAATCACAGTCGCTGATCCTATTCGATTGTACATATCCTATGTACATGTACAGTTTGTTTACGTTACTCATGAACATACGCCTATGACCATAAACGATACATCCCGTGGCGAAACTTCTTAAATTGTTTCACGTATTACGCAATTGAGGAAAAAAAAGAACATGCAAATATACGAGACACAACCACTTACATATTCCGAAATGTCGGATTGACAACCGATTATATGCGTCTTCTGTTCTGGTAGCTGTATACTGGAATTGGACAGCATTCCGTGAGAAGTACTTTGTGTACATACGTTCTGTTAACGTCCAGTGTTTCGTATTTTGTCGTCCTCAGACGCTCACAAGGCACTAGAATTACAGCATTCATTATTTACTGTCAATCATTTAGTCAGTTATTAAGAAATTGTCCAAATATTGACTGTTTGATATCATGGAATTTGAATTATCCCCCCCCCCCCCATTTGCCCCCCAACCAATACTATTTCAAGGGATTTGTTGTTCAAATACATTTGAAAATAAAATGCATGTTTATAATGAGACAAATATGATTTTGACGAATTTGTAAATACTTCTTAATCGTCGATAAATGCTTCATTTTAATTGTTTGAGGGTTGTGGTATGAACATTATTTTTAAATTTGGAGGCAGTCCGCTTGAAGAGCGTTTTTGTATTCACAATGCCAAGGATGAAAACTTACGAAGGTATTTGTATAATTGAAATTATAGACTAGCAATTATAGACCTGTTAGTTTGACGTCAGTGGTGGGCAAATTAATGGAAATAATACTTAGAGATAATATATATAAGCATCTGGATAAACAGGGTCTGATTAGGAACAGTCAACATGGATTTGTGCCTGGAAGGTCTTGTTTAACTAATCTTCTTGAATTTTTTGAAGATGTTACACGGGAAATTGATGAGGGTAACGCAGTGGATGTTGTGTATATGGACTTCAGTAAGGCCTTTGACAAGGTTCCTCATGGAAGGTTGGTTAAGAAGGTTCAATGGTTGGGTATTAATGGTGGAGTAGCAAGATGGATTCAACAGTGGCTGAATGGGAGATGCCAGAGAGTAATGGTGGATGGTTGTTTGTCAGGTTGGAGGCCAGTGACGAGTGGGGTGCCACAGGGATCTGTGTTGGGTCCACTGTTGTTTGTCATTTACATCAATGATTTGGATGATGGTGTGGTAAATTGGATTAGTAAGTATGCAGATGATACTAAGATAGGTGGGGTTGCGGGTAATGAAGTAGATTTTCAAAGTCTACAGAGAGATTTATGCCAGTTGGAAGAGTGGGCTGAAAGATGGCAGATGGAGTTTAATGCTGATAAGTGTGAGGTGCTACATCTTGGCAGGACAAATCAAAATAGGACGTACATGGTAAATGGTAGGGAATTGAAGAATGTAGGTGAACAGAGGGATCTGGGAATAACTGTGCACAGTTCCCTGAAAGTGGAATCCCATGTAGATAGGGTGGTAAAGAAAGCTTTTGGTGTGCTGGCCTTTATAAATCAGAGCATTGAGTATAGAAGTTGGGATGTAATGTTAAAATTGTACAAGGCATTGGTGAGGCCAATTCTGGAGTATGGTGTACAGTTTTGGTCGCCTAATTATAGGAAGGATGTCAACAAAATAGAGAGAGTACAGAGGAGATTTACTAGAATGTTGCCTGGGTTTCAGCAACTAAGTTACAGAGAAAGGTTGAACAAGTTAGGGCTTTATTCTTTGGTGCGCAGAAGGTTAAGAAGGGACTTGATAGAGGTTTTTAGAATGATGAGAGGGATAGACAGAGTTGACGTGGAAAAGCTTTTCCCACTGAGAGTAGGGAAGATTCAAACAAGGGGACATGACATGAGAATTAAGGGACTGAAGTTTAGGGGTAACATGAGGGGGAACTTCTTTACTCTGAGAGTGGTAGCTGTGCGGAATGAGCTTCCAGTGGAGGTGGTGGAGGCAGGTTCGTTTTTATCATTTAAAAATAAATTGGATAGTTATATGGATGGGAAGGGAATGGAGGGTTATGGTCTGAGCGCAGGTATATGGGACTAGGGGAGATGATGTGTTCGGCACGGACTAGAAGGGTCGAGATGGCCTGTTTCCGTGCTGGAATTGTTATATGGTTATATGGTGAAATGATTCTAAATTGCAAATTTGACTTACCGTGAAGTTGATCGTAAAACCGGTTAAACGTGTCATTTTAGTGTTTCAATGTGTCCGGAAACATAATGATGCTTGTGTATCGGCAGGCGGAGATGAACTAGAGGCCTTCAAGAAGGATGTTGGTGAGCATGTTGGAAATGTTACATGTTATATCAGAAAATATCATCGAGTAAAATGTCAGCCTAAATGTTAAACAATTGATTTGTTCCACTGCTGAAATCACTTTAAGGATTCATGCAAATAGAAAGTTATTTCTTTGGACCATTATATCTCGACAAAAAGTAGCAGACGTCAGATATCACGCAAAACGGGAATCTCATCGTATGTTTTAAGGTGCATATGCGTATAGAGAGAGGCAGCGTTGGTATTATGGTAAAATACATTATAATACTGTCTGGCAATATCATTTTAAAACGGGCTCACCAGCTGTATTTTCTGATTCTCCATCGATCCACAGTTTGATATATTGAGCAGGTGGACTGCTGTAAAGCAGACTGAAGATTAAAGCGAGGCAAATGCGTCCACTCATCTATAGACAGATGTGCAGACGCATACGCAAGTAGATGGTAATGACGCATTCTTACATAGAAATAATGGGGAAGTACAGAACAAGGGGTCACATTTTAAGGATAAGGGGGAATTCTTTTAGGACCGAGATGAGGACAACATTTTTCACACTGGGGTGGTGAATCTCTGGAATTCTCTGCCACAGAAGGTAGTTGAGGCCAGTTCATTGGCTATATTTAAGAGGAAGTTAGATGTGGCCCTTGTGGCTAAAGGGATCAGTGGTTATGGAGAGAAGGCAGGTACAGGATACTGAGTTGGATGATCAGCCGTGATCATATTGAATGGCGGTGCAGGCTCGAAGGGCCGAATGGCCTACTCCTGCACCTATTTTCTATGTTTCTATGTTTCCAATAGTGGATATAGCAAGAAAATTGAAGGTCAACCGGAATAAACCGAACTCGTCCGTATCCGTGGGGATCCATGCAGAGATAGTGTTTCAAGTCGACGTTGATTGATGCATTCAGATTGTGTCGTGTGTCTTGTGTCTTGTGTGCGATTCAGTCAAATGGATACACATCATGTATTTAGAATACTTGAGTTATAGAATCTTACTGCATGAATACAGGCCCTTCGGCCCAACATTCCCACACCGGCCAACTTGACCCATCTATCCTCGTCCCATCTGCCTGTATTTCGCACATATCTCTCTCAACCTGTCCTCAACATATAACTATCTAAATATGTCTTTGACGTTGCAATTGTATCTGACTCGACTACGTCTCTTGCAGCCGCTTACAAACACCCACGTGAAATAGTTATCCCCAACATTTCTTTCTCTGGATAGGCCCGCGGGGGGTCTGATTTACCGCTGTATTCACCGCAATATTATGACTGACCCCACCATTTTTCTGTTAACATGTTTGCTTTGAATTTGATTTCTGCTATCCCTGAGGAAGAAAAATTGTTTGGAATATCTGCCGCCAAC
The DNA here is from genome assembly GCF_028641065.1 of Leucoraja erinaceus. Taxonomy (NCBI): domain Eukaryota; kingdom Metazoa; phylum Chordata; class Chondrichthyes; order Rajiformes; family Rajidae; genus Leucoraja; species Leucoraja erinaceus. The sequence continues at coordinate 922,699 of NC_073418.1, forward strand.
TTAATATTGTAAACACCACGACCCAGAAATGAATATTTGATCTTTCAAATATGATCTATTAATATCCAAATTATGTTATGATATTTTCACGATAACGGTTGGCTCTTAGCTAGTCGTCACGAATTAACACATGTAATTGCTTGTTGTTGAATTGACGCGTTTGTATATTTATGATTTATCATTAATTTATTATTTAAATTATAACCATATAACCATATAACCATATAACAATTACAGCACGGAAACAGGCCATCTCGGCCCTACAAGTCCATGCCGAACAATTTTTTTCCCCTTAGTCCCACCTGCCTGCACTCGTACCATAACCCTCCATTCCCTTCTCATCCATATGCCTATCCAATTTATTTTTAAATGATATCAATGAACCTGCCGACACCACTTCCACTGGAAGCTCATTCCATACCGCTACCACTCTCTGAGTAAAGAAGTTCCCCCTCATATTGCCCCTAAACTTCTGTCCCTTAATTCTGAAGTAATGTCCTCTTGTTTGAATCTTCCCTATTCTCAAAGGGAAAAGCTTGTCCACATCAACTCTGTCTATCCCTCTCATCATTTTAAAGACCTCTATCAAGTCCCCCCTTAACCTTCTGCGCTCCAGAGAATAAAGACATAACTTATTCAACCTATCTCTGTAACTTAGTTGTTGAAACCCAGGCAACATTCGAGTCAATCTCCTCTCTACTCTCTCTATTTTGTTGACATCCTTCCTATAATTTGGCGACCAAAATTGTACACCATACTCCAGATTTGGTCTCACCAATGCCTTGGACAATTTTAACATTACATCCCAGCTTCTATACTCAATGCTCTGATTTATAAAGGCTAGCATACCAAAAGCTTTCTTTACCACCCTATCTATATGAGATTCCACCTTCAAGGAACTATGCACGGTTATACCCAGATCCCTCTGTTCAACTGTATTCTTCAATTCCCTACCATTTACCATGTACGTCCTATTTTGATTTGTCCTGCCAAGGTGTAGCACCTCACATTTATCAGCATTAAACTCCATCTGCCATCTTTCAGCCCATTTTTCCAAATGGCCTAAATCACTCTGTAGACTTTGGAAATCCTCTTCATTATCCACAACACCCCCTATCTTGGTATCATCTGCATACTTACTAATCCAATTTACCACACCTTCATCCAGATCATTGATGTACATGACAAACAACAAAGGACCCAACACAGATCCCTGAATCCTTTAAAACCGAGATGAGAAGAACTTTTTTTCACACAGAGAGTGATGAATCTCTGGAACTCTCTGCCACAGAGGGTAGTTGAGGCCAGTTCATTATGGTACAACTTAACAACTAAATTGAATCACCTAACAAATATGAACAATTATAACTCAGAACATTAATAGAAACAAGTTGATAAGTCAGTAAACTCGATTACATTGCAAAAGGATTTGAGTATAGGAGCAGAGAGGTTCTACTGCAGTTGTACAGGGTCCTGGTGAGACCACACCTGGAGTATTGCGTACAGTTTTGGTCTCCAAATCTGAGGAAGGACATTATTGCCATAGAGGGAGTGCAGAGACGGTTCACCAGACTGATTCCTGGGATGTCAGGACTGTCTTATGAAGAAAGACTGAATAGACTTGGTTTATACTCTCTAGAATTTAGAAGATTGAGAGGGGATCTTATAGAAACTTACAAAATTCTTAAGGGTAGATGCAGGAAGATTGTTCCCGATATTAGGGAAGTCCAGGACAAGGGGTCACAGCTTAAGGATAAGGGGGAAATCCTTTAAAACCGAGATGAGAAGAACTTTTTTTTCACACAGAGAGTGGTGAATCTCTGGAACTCTCTGCCACAGAGGGTAGTTGAGGCCAGTTCATTGGCTATATTTAAGAGGGAGTTAGATGTGGCCCTTGTGGCTAAGGGGATCAGGGGGTATGGAGAGAAGGCAGGTACGGGATACTGAGTTGGATGATCAGCCATGATCATATTGAATGGCGGTGCAGGCTCGAAGGGCCGAATGGCCTACTCCTGCACCTAATTTCTATGTTTCTATGTTTCTATTTATACAGTTATGATTTAAAAAAATGACTGTTCATTTTTTAAATGCAGAAGAGCAGCTCAGGCGAAAAGATGAAGGTGAATAAAATTATGTTCATGTGTTTTCTTTGCTGTCGCAGTGAACATGTGCCTGGAACTTTTACAACGAGGTCTCCTCAGAAAAACAAATGGAATTACCTGCAAATTAGGCATGAGGGAAATGCGAGATAATTGTTGCAGACAAATGTATTCAATAGTGATTGTTTGCAAGCCGTCACAACGTTCTCTTGGAAAGTATTCGAAATTGATATCTGCCACGAATCGACGGAAATCACTGCATCGCAGCAGTGATTATATTAGCGCATTCAATGCCAAGGCTACATTTACTGCAAAAGTAACATCAGTAGAAAATGCAAGATAGGCCCGGTCCCAAAACATAATCTTTCTGTGTGTGTCAATGATGCTGAGTCACTCCAGCATGTTGTGCCTTTCCTTGGTAAACCCACATTTCCAGCTCTTTTAAAAACATCTTTCACTACCGGTATTCGTTCGGTGCGAAGTGTCAATACCTGGCCTTTTGTTGTTAATTCCGTTTACCTCTGCCGCCTTCCGATTTTTGCTACATTCGTTCCTCACTTGCTTCTCGCTTTGTAGCTAATTTCAGCTTTGAAGTGTTCCGCAAGATGAAATTGCTTATCTTGGTTTGGTTACTCCCACGAGTCTGAACTAATTTCACGACAGTCAACATTAATGCCCACTTGTTCTCATGATTTTTGCTTTGGATAATGCAGTTATAACTCTGTCACCCACCTTCGGAAGGCCCCGTACCGCACAGTGCATCATTGTTCTTTAAGAGGCTGTCCCACTTAGGGAACCTGCACGGAAACCTCTGGAGACTTTGCGCCCCACCCAAGGTTTCCGTGCGGTGCCTGGAAGTTACCGGAGGTTTTTGTCCGTCTCCCTACCTGCTTCTACTATCTGCGACCTCCAGCAACCACCTGCAACCTCTGGGAACTGCACGGAAATCTTGGGCGGGGCGCAAAGTCTCCAGAGGTTTCCGTTCAGGTTTCCTAAGTGGGACAGGGGCATTACTTACCAACTTAGCAGAACTGTATTGATATGCACATCGCTTTGTACTAAAGTATACAGCATAGGTGCTCTGATATGTTCTCTTTAATCGAGATGTACCCGGCATGGAAAGATATTTACAACTGGTGTGAACGTGCAATATAACCTATTTTACTTATTAAATAATTCTACAAATCAACTTCTCACAGTGATACTGCCATCGCGTCGCTGATATTCATTTATACGAGAATATAATGATGGATAACCTGAAATTAGGCAGGATTTTACCAGACAACTGTCAAAGATGTATGTATAAAGAGGTGTTTCCGCATCCGTTTTCTAAATACACTAGCAATTGATACATATTTTAATGGCCAGATATATTCGTCCAAGGCAAGATTGAACAAGAGGCCACACTACACTTTGTCGTTCAACATGAAATGTAAAGTTAAATTTCCAAATTTCTGTTCTATTTTTTCATACAGAAATTAATAAGTTGCTAGGCGAAAAGGGTAAGAAATAATCAGCAATCACGAAATGGATGTTTACACGTGGTACACCTTCCTGAATTCATCTGTCTCATATATATCTGAATTGGGTAAGTATATGAGGAACTAAAAATAGTTTTACATTGCTGAAGTTAATGTCCAGTGTATGACTTGATGAGGTCAAACCGCTCGACTTATTTTGGAGACGAAATGTGTTAATAACCGCAATAGCCGCGTCCGCAGATGCAAATATATTACTTTTACATTGATGCTTCACTGTCGTTCGTTCATCTGTAGGATGTAATTATCTCGTACCCGTTGGTTAAACGACTGCTATCGCTCGAACAGGATGAGAAATTACCAACCCCGCCAAGGCTTCAATTGGCGCCAAGGCTCACGCTGCCGCCAATTTCCCTTTGTCTTCCCCTCCGCCACCCCCGCCCCCCCCCCCCCCCCCCCCCCCCCCCCCCCCCCCCCCCCCCCTCACGCTCATGACCGCTGATCGCTGGTCGATCGCGATACCGTCACCGATACAGGCATCTTGCACAATACAATTGCGAATATGTGGGTAACTTGGTTAATAATGAAACATTTAAAATTATTCATAGTTATTCTTCATTTCGTGCCAGAAAAAGCAATAACTGATAAAGATCCAGGTACGCATATGCGCGAATATGTGGGTAACTTGATTAATAATGAAACATTTAAAATTACTCATGGTTATTCTTCATTTCGTGCCAGAAAAAGCAATAACTGATAAAGATCCAGGTACGCATTTGCGCGAATTTGAATGTTCCGATCTTTGAGATACGTTGTGTATCGCCTGCATAGCAATTGAAGGAAATGCCGTGCTTTTGAATGACTTGGCCTAAGGAGAGCATATACAGGGAGAAGTGTTTTCCACACACACGCAAAGACACATGGACACCCACCCCCCACCCCTCCACGCACACACAAACACACGCATTATTTAAAATAATAAAAATAAACATGAAATCGCAAAATGAGGACGCTGATCTCTGCACACTATGCTAACTTATGCGAATGAATTAATCTCCGTTGAGTGATTAAATATAGTGGCTTAGCCGTAAGATCGGGAATATCCTGATTGGATTTACAAACAACGATGGCACAGGGACGAGACCAAATTTCCTCACAAACTTTCATATAGAGCATGTGAATTCCCACACCAGCGTGCACGGCTTAGTGCCCGCAGACCAGGTGCAAATTGATATTCAGAACCGCTGACTTCAACAACAAACAATTCTTAGTCGCTATGTTAATTAGCGGGAGAACCCGGTGAATCATGAAACATTTGTGGTGCGAAGTAGGAAGTCAAAGTTGCGGGTCGAGACCACTTTTCAGAGCAGAGGTTAGTGATGATTGATGGGTACGGATTTTGCCTGACCCACTGAGTTCTTCGCGCTCAATGTTTTATGCGCAATATTTCATAATATACATTCACCTAACAAGACGGTTGAAGCATAGGATGTTTCCCGAGCAGATGCATATCTATGCAATTAGAAACAATGGAATGAAAACATAAAATCACTGGATGGCGGGTGGGATGGGGCAATTTCGTTCAAGTTTCAAATGCGACACAAAATGAATACGTTTTAACCTGGTTGACATAACATCGGAGATAATATATGCCAATTAATATGGTTTATATCAACCATTAATATTTTTAAGAATAGAATTGCCATTATTTTCTTTGACTAGGTCATTAAATTAGCACCTCAATGATTTCTCGACCAGTCATTTCAAACGGGTTGTTTCAATCGTGTCTATTTGGTTCTGCATATTGAACTTTGCATTGTAGAATTATGTAACACATATGTATACAGCACATTGCAATTCGGAATTATATGCGGATAACTTGATGAATAAAATGAATTAATGGAAATTGCTCGTAATGCTAAGTGTTCATTAATTTCCAGATGTTTCGATCTCTGAAAAAGATGAAGGTACGCACAAGAGTGTAAATTTCATTGTTCCAATAATTGAGATAAGAATGGCCTGGTGGCATAACAAGCTTGAGCAGTTCTGGTGAGGAAGAGATAATTCTATGAAAATCAGTCTGTTTACGTGACGGCCCCTATCGTTATATACCTCCATTATTTTACTTCCCTCTCAATAATTGTATATGTTATCTTTGACTGCACGAATAATGTCTTAAATATGCGGAATTAATGTGAATCAATCAAGATACAGACAAGTTGTGGGCATATATCAGCAACGTCCGCATAATAGCCACCTTTCCTTTCAAAAAACTAATGTCCACAACTTGTCTGTATCTTGATTGATTCACATTAATTCCGCATCTTTAAGACATTGGATAGATCTAATGTAACTTCGTCTTCGCTGCGCAGTGATTGTCCTTTACAAATCTATCGATTTTAATCGTCCTTGTTTAAAAGTAAAATGACTGGTAGCACATATCTTCCGGATCATCTGATGTTTCTTTGATATTCCGTTCAAGGGGGAAAGGTGGACACAATTTAGGGACATGTAACAATACAATACAATACCGTTTATTGTCATTTGAACAACTAATGAGGTTCAAACGAAATTTGATTTCTGCAGTCACAGAACAAGAAAAAAAAAACAAGACATAAAATTAGCACAATTTACACAAACATCCATCACAGTGAATCTCCTCCTTGCTGTGATGGAAGACAAAGTAATTGTCTCTCCCCTGTATTCCATTTTTCTCCCGATGTTAAAGCCCCCGGTGGGCCAAGGCAAGTCCCGCGGCCGTTAAGGCCGTGCCGGTCGACGTAAGGCCCCGCTCCGGGTGTTGATGTTGGAGCCCCAGCAGGCGATGGCAAGGCCGCGCCCGTTAATGCCGCGCTGGGCGATGTAAGGCCCCGTCCCGGTTCTTTTTCAACCCCGCAATAATGGCGGGAGAAGTTGCCGTGGCGGGAGCTATGAAAAGCGGTCTCCCGCCAGGGACCTTTGGAGCTCGCGAGTTCGCCGCCCACCGGGCCTGCTGCTTGACCCTCCGAAGCACCGAAGTCGGGTCGCAGCCGAGCGCCACCACAGCCTCCACGCTCCGAAGCCGGCCAACTCCACGATGGTGAGTCCAAATGGCTCCGTGACTGGAGCCCCCAGGTCGTTCCGGTTGGAGGCCGCTCCGCGGTGCTAAGTCACCAACTACAACCGAGACCCGACAGGGAAAAGGTCGGGTCCTCCGTACAGGTGAGAGATGTATGTCCCGCCGCACCCCACGTTTACACAGCTAAAACAATTTATAAACTACAGCCAAAGTATACACTCAATAGGACAAACGTTTAAAAAAAACAGACGGACTGCAGAGGCCACTGCCGCAAGGCTCCGTCATCTTAGGTGCCGCAGAATTGTGCACCTATCCCCCCCCCCCCCCCCTCCCTTTTGTTTTTGTTTTCTGTTTCTTGTTTTTTGTACTAAATTATATGTATGTACTGAGTACGAGCTGCTTTTAATCTCATTGTACATGTATAGTGACAATAAATGGCATATCTATCTATAACCATTATGTACTGCCATCTTGATGCCCCGGGATGGTGCAGGGGCTCCAGCGGCCCATTCCAACTCATCCATTCTTACGAAGTGCCATCTAACGATCAAAGTCAAATGGTTAATATAGACACAAAATCTGCACATAACTCGTGACATCTTCCCACTCTCTGCCCCTCGGTGGCAGACTGAAGATGAAGGCATCTGAATTTGGGTCTCCCTATGATAACTTGTATTAATCTTAACATCAACTACTTTGAATCATCCAATTTGGATGATGGCTACTTGACGAACCCACTGAACAAACACAAGGGTATTTTACGAAATTGAATCAAACATTATACAATTATTCGTTAATTTCATGGTTGGATACGATACAATAATATTGTTAACGAAATCCTCCAAATAATCGCAAAGACGTATTGCTAATTTTATTTTGCTTTCTTTTCTTCAGCCATTAAAATGTTGCGCGAATGTGGTAAGGAGAAACAGAACAATGGTACTTTATTGTCACATGAACCAAGGTAGAATGGAATTTAATTTTTGCAATACATTCAGTAAAGTTATTATTATACCTACGCACCATCTTAGTTAAGCGCATGTACCTCTGAATTGATGACTGAGACAGCACATTTGATGTAACATTTCTTGTTTCAAGTCCTTGTTGGTGTAAAAGTGTTCTCATTTTGGCCATAAATGCCCTTTGTCCTGGCGGTGTTCCATGGTCGGCTTGGACAAGCAAGGTTGTTCGTGTCTGCCACTCCTTCGTGCCGCTGTACGCCACATTCAATCCACGAGCTTGGCCCCTTGGAGCGGCGCCTGAGCCGCTCGTACCCGAAGCTGGTGCAGGGTCTCCAGCGGGTCATTCCACCTCATCCATTCTTTACCCAGTTCCCTTGCTGGCGGACGGTCTGGAAACCACGCATCGTCCGTCTTACAATGCGCGTTACATCGCATACGTCCAAGCCACTTGTCACCCCTCCCTTCGGCTCCCACTATACCTCGGAGCTGCCGTCGATCACCATGGTAAAGATCACCGGCTCGCCATCACGGGATGCACACACGGTAAGCACCACCAGCTTCACGCTAGAGGAGGCGAAATGACTCCCCGCCAGATGACGACCTGGCGGCTGCGTACAGTGAGTGCATTGTATCAGTTTTATGTTTTATATTTTGGAGATACAGCGCAGAACACGGCCCTTCGGCCCACATAGTTCGTACCGGCCGGTAACCCCCGAATTTTAATGTAAAACATGTCCATATTGTGTGTAGGATAGTGCCAATGTGTCGGGATCGCTAGTCGATGTGGCTGAAGGGCTTGTTTCCGCACTGTGTCTCTAAAGCTAAAAGTAAATATAATACTAATCTACCCAACACACATAAGGGACGCTTTATACTTATACCAATCCAATTGACCCACAAACATGTACGCCGTAGTCGGGGTGGAACCCGGATCTTCGGCCCTACAATGCAGCTACCCTGCCGCTGTACCGCCGGGCTATTCTTAGAAATATTACTTTCCAGAACGCAAATGAGTAGGGATATCTGAAAAACTAAAGATGATAGATGTAATTTTTATTACTTCTAACATATAATATTATGAGCATAATTGGTGATTATTATGGATACTTGAATTATTCCAAAGCATCTCAAAACCAACCACCTCCCTCTCCCACATACAGGTCACGAAATCTGTAGTTGACAATATAGGACGAATATTTTCTTCGTTATTGTTGTAATTAGTTGCATTAAAATCGTGTATGGACCGTCAGCACTTCCGGGGTTGTTATCGTTCCATCGTAGATGCAGACTTTGAATCAAATTTCACAATGTTTATTTATTTTTCCCAAGTCCAGTCTCATTGCAACCGTGACAATTTGTGTTATTTGCAGAAAGACAGTTGGAAGAAAATAAAACAGGTTCGTCTTCGGTGCGCAGTGATTGTCCTTTACAAATCTATCGATTTTAATCATCCTTGTTTAAAAGTAAAATGACTGGTAGCACATATCTTCCGGATCATCTGATGTTTCTTTGATATTCCGTTCAAGGGGGAAAGGTGGACACAATTTAGGGACATGTAACAATACAATACAATACCGTTTATTGTCATTTGAACAACTAATGAGGTTCAAACGAAATTTGATTTCTGCAGTCACAGAACAAGAAAAAAAAAACAAGACATAAAATTAGCACACTTTAGACAAACATCCATCACAGTGAATCTCCTCCTTGCTGTGATGGAAGACAAAGTAATTGTCTCTCCCCTGTATTCCAATTTTCTCCCGATGTTAAAGCCCCCGGTGGGCCAAGGCAAGTCCCGCGGCCGTTACGGCCGCGCCGGTCGACGTAAGGCCCCGCTCCGGGTGTTGATGTTGGAGCCCCAGCAGGCGATGGCAAGGCCGCGCCCGTTAATGCCGCGCTGGGCGATGTAAAGCCCCGTCACGGTTCTTTTTCAACCCCGCAATTATGGCGGGAGAAGTTGCCGTTGCGGGAGCTATGAAAAGCGGTCTCCCGCCAGGGACCTTTGGAGCTCGCGAGTTCGCCGCCCACCGGGCCTGCTGCTTGACCCTCCGAAGCACCGAAGTCGGGTCGCAGCCGAGCGCCACCACAGCCTCCACGCTCCGAAGCCGGCCAACTCCACGATGGTGAGTCCAAATGGCTCCGTGACTGGAGCCCCCAGGTCGTTCCGGTTGGAGGCCGCTCCGCGGTGCTAAGTCACCAACTACAACGGAGACCCGACAGGGAAAAGGTCGGGTCCTCCGTACAGGTAAGGGATGTATGTCCCGTGACAATAAATGGCATATCTATCTATAACCATTATGTACTGCCATCTTGATGCCGCGGGATGGTGCAGGGGCTCCAGCGGTCCATTCCAACTCATCCATTCTTGCGAAGTGCCATCTAACGATCAAAGTCAAATGGTTAATATAAACACAAAATCTGCACACAACTCGTTACATCTTCCCACTCTCTGCCCCTCGGTGGCACACTGAAGATGAAGGCATCTGAATTTGGGTCTCCCTATGATAACTTGTATTAATCTTAACATCAACTACTTTGAATCATCCAATTTGGATGATGGCTACTTGACGAACCCACTGAACAAACACAAGGGTATTTTACGAAATTGAATCAAACATTATACAATTATTCGTTAATTTCATGGTTGGATACGATACAATAATATTGTTAACGAAATCCTCCAAATAATCGCAAAGACGTATTGCTAATTTTATTTTGCTTTCTTTTCTTCAGCCATTAAAATGTTGCGCGAATGTGGTAAGGAGAAACAGAACAATGGTACTTTATTGTCACATGAACCAAGGTTGAATGGAATTTAATTTTTGCAATACATTCAGTAAAGTTATTATTATACCTACGCACCATCTTAGTTAAGCGCATGTACCTCTGAATTGATGACTGAGACAGCACATTTGATGTAACATTTCTTGTTTCAAGTCCTTGTTGGTGTAAAAGTGTTCTCATTTTGGCCATAAATGCCCTTTGTCCTGGCGGTGTTCCATGGTCGGCTTGGACAAGCAAGGTTGTTCGTGTCTGCCACTCCTTCGTGCCGCTGTACGCCACATTCAATCCACGAGCTTGGCCCCTTGGAGCGGCGCCTGAGCCGCTCGTACCCGAAGCTGGTGCAGGGTCTCCAGCGGATCATTCCACCTCATCCATTCTTTACCCAGTTCCCTTGCTGGCGGACGGTCTGGAAACCACGCATCGTCCGTCTTACAATGCGCGTTACATCGCATACGTCCAAGCCACTTGTCACCCCTCCCTTCGGCTCCCACTATACCTCGGAGCTGCCGTCGATCACCATGGTAAAGATCACCGGCTCGCCATCACGGGATGGACACACGGTAATCACCACCAGCTTCACGCTAGAGGAGGCGAAATGACTCCCCGCCAGATGACGACCTGGCAGCTGCCTACAGTGAGTGCATTGTATCAGTTTTATGTTTTATATTTTGGAGATACAGCGCAGAACACGGCCCTTCGGCCCACATAGTTCGTACCGGCCGGTAACCCCCGAATTTTAATGTAAAACATGTCCATATTGTGTGTAGGATAGTGCCAATGTGTCGGGATCGCTAGTCGATGTGGCTGAAGGGCTTGTTTCCGCACTGTGTCTCTAAAGCTAAAAGTAAATATAATACTAATCTACCCAACACACATAAGGGACGCTTTATACTTATACCAATCCAATTGACCCACAAACATGTACGCCGTAGTCGGGGTGGAACCCGGATCTTCGGCCCTACAATGCAGCTACCCGGCCGCTGTACCGCCGGGCTATTCTTAGAAATATTACTTTCCAGAATGCAAATAAGTAGGGATATCTGAAAAACTAAAGATGATAGATGTAATTTTTATTACTTCTAACATATAATATTATGAGCATAATTGGTGATTATTATGGATACTTGAATTATTCCAAAGCATCTCAAAACCAACCACCTCCCTCTCCCACATACAGGTCACGAAATCTGTAATTGACAATATAGGACGAATATTTTCTTCGTTATTGTTGTAATTAGTTGCATTAAAATCGTGTATGGACCGTCAGCACTTCCGGGGTTGTTATCGTTCCATCGTAGATGCAGACTTAGAATCAAATTTCACAATGTTTATTTATTTTTCCCAAGTCCAGTCTCATTGCAACCGTGACAATTTGTGTTATTTGCAGAAAGACAGTTGGACGAAAATAAAACAGGTTCGTAGTTTCGAATTAAAAAGATCATTGCTATTTTGAATAAACGATTTACATAACTTATCAAGCATAAAATTAAAGTCCAGCCAATTTCTCTGCAAGGACGACTGTTCCTATTTTGTTTCATCACGCCAATTAAAGTAGCCATGAACGCGTCTAAAAAATAAAGCAGATGCCAGTCCCCTAAATTATAGCAAGAACGCAATAATTCTCAGCAGGGAAATTAAACTCAAATAATGGATCGCCCTAAAGGTGGTGGCATGCACATATATGATACGTTCTGGCAGGTCAAAACTCAAAAGACTTGATCTGTTTGTCCGCCACGAACACCCAAATGTGAATGTTTGCTTCCATGTCTGCTTCCAAAGATCTGGAGTTCACGCTATTACCAGTATGATTAACGTCATCCAATACCAATTTCAGATGCTGTCCTCAAGGGACCACCTTACGAACTTCTCCTCTTGCCTTTTCCAGATGTTAATGAAGTCGTTTCATGAGCTCGTTGAGCCATCTTCCTGATTATTTCCCCTAGTAATAAACCAGGTTTTCATCAGCCTGGTCTTGTTGGAACTAGAAGGTGTATTATATGCTCATTCTTGCGGCCGACGAGAACTGATGTTCTCTACTGCCGCTGTCATTAAAGCCCAGCATTCATCGATGAAAGTTTGCCTGAAAGTTTACGGGGATGAGAGGCTGTGCACTCCTTCAACATCCAACGGCGTCAAGGAACGTACAACACAATTGAAGCAACACATAGGTCATTTCGGAAACATTTACGTATTCGACAAGGCTGTTATATTGAAATATTCATATCTGCGAATTGTATCCACTTAAAAAATAGTTTGTAATAGTTGATTTTCTGGAAAGCGATTATATCGTAATGACAGATGCACGACAAGCAGAACGAGTACATACGTAGATTTTTTCAGCGAATGAAGAAGACCATGAGTTATCAAATCTCATATCTATCTGCATTTTAAACTAAATTTGACATTAGGTTTCACATATGAAGTTTAAGCATTTTGGGATTTATACTAATATGTGTAGTATAATTAATTTCAAATTACTTAACGTTCCACAAGTTGACTTCATTGATAAGCTAATGAACAGGGGAGCCTGGAACACAAACGTTGGCACAGTCATAGCTCAAGCGTTTTAATAAACTCGTGCGTATAATTCGTAAATGATCTAGTGAGTTGCAAACCACGGTTTCACATAACGACCATTACAGCATAAACGGATTAAATGTCAAATATATAGTGCAAAATGTATACACTGTACTGTTATCACGCACCGCTTTCTTCAGTGGCAGATGTCCCTTGCGAACGTTGAACGAAATCCATAAATTCCATGGAAATTATGCCTGCTACTATCAATTTGAATATGCCTGCCTTGTGTCGGGAAAGAAAAATAAACGAATTTTATTGATTTTCAGATCTAAGTGTAGCGAAACTAAATTTGAAGCGAAAAGGTGAGCTAAGTTAAATAAAAATGACGTTTTAGAATTGTAAAGCGACAGAAATCTATAGATAAGAGGTTGCACAATACATCGCCAACGAAACGAGTAATGTCTGAGGACCTCGAGTTTATTGCAATCAACATGTTTTGACTAATTTGCGCTTTCCGATGGGGGAATCAGACAACCATTGGCAACAAGAAGAAGAGAACAGAAAATCCCTTCACTTTCGGTTTCTTGTTAAATTATCATAAACCTGAAGTTCACTACGAAACGAGGATCACAGAAAACAGTGCTTTATTTCCTTTACTTTATTTCTTGCAATGATATGTGTGGTTTCTTTTGTTTGTCCAGAGATGCTGTCTGCCCCGCTGAATTACTCCAGCATTTTGTGTCTATCTGCAACCTATAAAACTGTACATCTTTGGAGGGTGGGAAGAAAACTGAAGATATCGAAAATCCACGCGGTCACGGGGAGAATGTACAAAAATACAGCACCCGTAGTCGCGATCAAACTGGCACGGCAAACGCTGTAAGGCAGCAGCTCTACCGCTGTGCCTTGGATTATCTTTGAATACAATAATGATCAATTGTTCACCAATTTTTCAGGCATAGTCGTCCAGCTTCTCATTTGCCTTTGCAAGCACTTTCCGATTTGGTGCAAATAGCCTTCAATTAACTGCACACGTTTTCATTTCACAGATGAGGAACTACAAAATCAAGAAATAGGTAACGTTTAATCCAAGTAATATTATCTTCTAATATGTTGATGAGTGTATGTTCGCGATTTTGTATTTTTTATATACTTCATTTTAAAACGATGTAGCGTTGTTCCATATTACCGATGCAACATGTAATTGGCGTACCTAATATATTTCATAACAGATATAAAGAAGCATTCGAGATTCGATGGTGAGTTTCGATATGTTGCTGATAACCATAACAAATCGATGGGCATTTTTTCGTTCCATCTGACACAGAAAGGAAGAACGATTTCCAATAGAATGAAAATGGAGATAGTTTATGATAAGGATGATTAAGCAGCAAGACATGGATAGCAATCTCTGCATTACTCCTCGCGAGGAAAGAAATGGAAGTCTAACACAGCAGACATTTTTGCTGAGGAACTGGTGCGTGTATCGGGAACCATTTTTTGTAAATCATTTTTGTAAGTCTGACGACCTATTCAAACAGGAAGATTTTGCATTTGAATTACACGGAGACAGATGTGATTGAAGGGAGATTGATGTTGCAAATCGTGAGGGTTTAAAGTAGATGGGCGCATGTCTTAAAGTGCTGAGCAGATGCAGATGTATAGTTGAGGCGAACACTGTATTCAAGATGAAACGTTCAGCAGCCAGGACAGCAACGGCACGGCGAAGTTGGAGGGAAGACTTTATAACTAAATTAATTTCAGCGCAAGTGCAACATGTAAGGCGGCAAAACTAAACGTGTGATTTGACTCATGGTACTGTGATATTCGGAACGGAAACATGACTGAGCCAGGTGTGGCTGAACAGCTGTAGGCTTGACAAAGGTCGAGGTTTTGAAAGCGTCATGGCCGTGCTGCGGATAGAGCAGTGGATTGCCTTGGCGATGATGGAGCATTTAACGACATTGCGCAAAGGGGATTGGGTGGCTACGAGATGATGCGGAATGGGGCCGGGGAAGTGTTGTTCTTTTGGAGGTTGGGAATGGAGGTCTGTGTGAACATCGAGTTAATCGAGGAGGGTCACATGATACACTAATCAGGAAGATTCGAGCACAAGGCCTAGATGTACTTTTACAGTTAATACGTTTCCTGACCCGATTAGTTATTTTAATGCATTTCGTTATATGCAAGAATTAAGTGATGTATTGTGCTAAGGCAGCCCACGGCGGGACTATCATAGTGAACGTCAGTGCCCTGGGAGGTTTTGGAAAGAGAAAGGACCAATGTGGATAAATACATAGCTGCATGCACATGGTGTCGCGGATGGACGGGTAGTGAAGGATGTGTTTGACATGATAAGTTTAATCAGACAGGACAGTGATTATGGGAGTTGGGAGGTTATGTTGTAGATGTTGTAGAATATGTTGGTGAGCCGCTTCAGAATAAAGATTGAACATGCTGCTAAAACAATTGCATTTCGTTTATGCAATTAAACCCCAAATTGCTTTTTGATATGTGACATTACAGAAGAACTGTTACGTGAATGGAAAGCAGGTAAAATTGTCAATCAATATTTATGTTATAGTTGTTTTATAAATAACTGCAGATTCTGGAAAAGTCGAAGGTATACAAAATTGCTGGAGAAACTCAATGGGTGAGGCAGCATCTATGGGGCGAAGGAATAGGCGACATTCCGGGTTGAGACGCTTCTTAAGAATAGAAACATAGAAACATAGAAACATAGAAAATAGGTGCAGGAGTAGGCCATTCAGCCCTTCGAGCCTACACCGCCATTCAATATGATCATGGCTAATCATTCAACTCAGTATCCTGTACCTGCCTTCTCTCCATACCCCCTGATCCCTTTAGCCACAAGGGCCACATCTAACTCCCTCTTAAATATAGCCAATGCACTGGCCTCAACTACGTTCTGTGGCAGAAAATTCCACAGATTATGTGGAGGGCGGGAAATAGAAAGGAGGAGGCGGAGACAGTACGATGTGGGAGAGCTGGGAAAGAGAGGGGATGGAGGGAAAAAGCAAGAACCACCTGAAATTGGAGAAGTCAGTGTTCATATCGCTGTGGTGTAAAGTACCCAATCGAAATATGGGGTGATGCTCCTCCAATTTGCGGTGGTACTCACTCAGGCCATGGACGAAACCAAAGAAACAAATGTCGGATTCGGAATGGGAGTGGGAATCGGAGTAATAAGCCACCGAGAGATCAGCTTGGTTATTGCCAACTGAACGGAGGAGTTGCGTGAAGCGATAGCCAAGCCTGCGCTTGGTTTCACCGATGTAGAGCAGTTGACACCTGGAACAGCGGGTGCAATAGATGACATTGGAGGAGGTGCCGGTGAACCTCTGGCTTATCTTGACATACGGTTTGGGTCCTTGGATGGAATCCAGGGGAGAAGTAAAGCGACACGTGTAGCATTTCCTGCGGTTGCAAGAGAAAATACCAGGGCAGGGCTGGTTTCGGTGGGTATGGACGAATTGAACAGGGTCTAATTTGACACTGTTCGGTTGGGAATGCATTTCAGGAACATGAGAATAGGCAGTTTATTTTAATTACTTACAAGAACTAATATTTCTCAGCGCCGTCGGTCGATTTTCCCGGAATTTTCGTTGTTTCTAAGATTTGTTCCAAGTTACTGACACAAAAGCTGCAGGATATCGCGTTTCCTGATATTTCTCCACGCAGTTCTCGCTGCTGTTGTAGTCACTATAGATTGATCAGCAAAATCATACATTGTTCAGCAACATCATACACTTAATGCTCATGTTGCTGTTAAACCTGTCAATTAATTCCGATGGAGAGAGAATTTGGAAAATCACTAATTTCAATGCATGGCTATACAGTATATTGTCGGTATAATTTTCAAGATGAAAATATGATGATGGTCTTGAAGGTCGCTCTTTCTGCAATGTTGTATATTTACTTAAGACCGATCAGCATGGATTTGGACTTAGACTTCTAACGTTACTGCCACTGAACTAAAAGATGTTTACTGATTTTGCAACAAGACCAGCCTAATTCTAATTCATACATTCAAAATAATCCTTTGCAGCATGTTTTGTTTATTTAATTGTTCCGGTTAGTTTTCGTTCATATACTTTTTTTTACGGGCGCGTCATTGAACGGGCTTAGTTTGTTGAACATTCACAGACGTCAGATGTCATCTTGGTTTCGTACATTTCAATCATAACCACTTTATTTTTGCTTCGCGCCATAAGGAATATAAAGTTCAGCAGCAGCAGAGCATCCCTGAGAGCAGTGCGTTTTTTTTTCACATCTAAAACCGATATATATTTTCGATTTTCTTTTATTGTAGACCTGAATAGATAATGTATATATTTATATTTTCAAAACGTAAAAGCCATGAATCATCTCTGAGTAACGTGCGTTCAGTAATTTCAACTGACAATACCTATTTGTTTTCTATCATGGACTTGTAAAATGTGATATCTGCATGATACCAGTCTTTATTATATCAATCGGAATATTCATAATTCTGGTTGACAAGCAGAGATTAATTAAACTGGCCGAAACAGTAAACGCACAATCAAACATTACATTTGATCAACTGTATAATTGTTGTTTAAAGGATTTGGAAGTAATCAACATGTATTTTTTTCGTAGAACATCAGACCTTGCAAATTATTCGCCAAGACCTCGGTAAGAATCATATTTTGGCATACGAGCGTACATTTTCAAGCTAACAGGGAATTTGTTATATTTTCGTTGACGTCTCTTTTCTCTATCCGGTGCAGGTAAAATTTAATCAAATTTGTAAACCCACGTTTAGTTGATATCTTTGATGTGTTGGAAAACCAGTAATTAAATCAAGAGCCAATGGTGCTTTATGTCCTAAACCGTAACTACGCAATTCATACTTACTTCATAAGTACGAAGGTTCGACTGTCCAACTCCTGCACCTTTTATCTATTGTCTATTCTCCAAAATGTATCTTCTAATGGAAACGAAAAGTACTAACTGTGGTTAGGATTTCCTTCCCAAAGTGTAAATGTTGGAATATAGGACATTCTAATCGAAACTAATGTACGGCAGAGGTTCGCCTACAACTCCTCCAACATCATCAATTGCATCCGCTGCCCTGGTTGTCAGCTGCTCTACATCGATGAGGCCAATCGTGGCCTTGGTGATCGCTTCGCCCAACACATCCGCTCGGTTCGCAATAACAAACCTGATCTTCCGGTGGCACAGCACTTCAACTGCCCCACTCATTGCGAATCCGACCTTTCTGTCCTAGGTCTCCTACATGGCCTGAGTGATCCCACCGTATATTGGAGGAAGAGCACCTCATATTTCGCATGGGTAGTTCACACCACAACGGTATGAACATTGATTTCTCCAATTTCAGGAAGTCCTTTCTCCTTCTTTCCACTCCCCTTCCAAACTCTCCCACATCATAGAAATATAGAAAATAAATACAGGAAGAGGTATTTCGGCCCTTCGAGCCAGCACCGCCATTCATTGTGATCATGGCTTATCGGCCCCAATCAATAACCCGTGTCTGCCTTCTCCCCATATCCCTTGATTCGACTAGCCCTTAGATCTCTATCTAACTCTCTCTTAAATCCACCCAGTGACTTGGGCTCCACTGCCCTCTGTGGCAGGGAATTCCACAAATTCACAACTCTCCGGGAGAAAACGTTTTTTTCTCACCCCAGTCTTAAACGGCGTCCCATTAATTCTAAGTTGCCCCTGGTTCTGGACTCGCCCAACATTGGGAACAATCCCAATCCCACTGCATCCGCCTATTTCTTTCATCTTCCCGCATCCCCGACTCCTACATCAGTCTGAAGAAGAATCTAGACCCGAAACGTCACATATTCCTTCGCTCCATAGATGCTACCTCCCCCGTTGTGTTTCTCCAGCATTTCTGTCCACTTTCGATTGTTTTCCAGCACCAGCAGTTCTGTCTTAAAAAATACAGATGGAGATGAGTCAGGGTATACGAGGGAGGTCGATGGATCTAAATGATACCATAAGAACAACATTGTTTTCAATTGTAATAAAGTAACGAACGGATTGTAGACATTGGAAGAGGAAGGTTGAGGTCCCGTGATCTTACTAATATTGACATAAGGTTGGCAGTTAACTAACATTCGCATGATCTTTTGCAGTGGCCTGACATTCGTTTAATTAACAAATGCATTTTCTTCGTGTTTCCGTCTGTAAGAACTGCTACTGCGTGCAAAAACAAAAGGTAATGTTGAAGCGTATTTGGGCTTTGTCACTTGTTTTCATTACATTTAAAATTGTTTCAAATGGACTGTTAAACTCGTGCTCCATCTTCAATAAGTAAACAAAATACATTTTGCAATATTATATTTTTCACTATTTTTACGGGCGGATACGTGCGGATAAACAAAGATATGAATCGCATGTGACTATAATTAGAGGACACCTGGGTGAAATATGTAAATGTAGGGACGAAATGTCCGAAAACATTTTTGTTGCATCGGGATGAAACTATACAAATAACATGAAGCAAACATTCCGATGAATTGTTTAACACATTTATACATTTGATACACATTAATTTTACCAAATCATTTGCTCTCAAAGAACAGAGATCTAAAAGTCAATTCAGTATTAGGTAAACATTACATAATACATTTTCGTCGCCACAGATTTCCAGAGAATGAAGGCACGTAAAATCTGGTGCTTCGTTAACGTTGATATTCACGGTACCCTCCATTCAAATGACAAATGACCAACGGCATTTCCGCAATGGACGACGATAAACCTATTAAACGTATTTGTGACGTGTCGTGGACACGCTTCTCATATTTTACTTAGTTCCAGCTTTAGTTTCAGCAACTCAAATATCACTGTACCTCAGTTGGTACATGCGACAAATACATTCGAACTTGAACTTGAGTTAGAAGGTGGTAGCGGGCCGCTCGGTTCATCGAGTGCGCGCCGACCAACGATTTTTGTACACCAGTTCTGTCGTACACACGATATACTTTCCAAAGCCAATTAATGTCCAAACCTTTACGTCTTTTGAATGACGGAGTAAACCGCAGTATCCAGAGAAATCCCACGTGGTCACAGGAAAGACATGCAAAATCCGCACAGACAGCACCCGTAGTCAGGATGGAACCCGGATCTCTGGTGCTGTAAAGTAGCAATTCTGCCGCTGCGCCACTGTTCCCATTTGCACTTATTTCATAGCTTAAAGAGTGATTTAGATTTAGACTATTTACAGTGCTGACGATAATCAAATCATTTTTACTTCGGTTGCTGTAATATTCCGTTGAAATAAGCGATAGGTGTTCGACATCCAGGTGCAGTAATCCTGGAGGCCCTTTTCGCTGCGGCTGAGCCCAAAAGTACGCAATGGAGGTGGTCTTAAGGCCCTCGTACTTGCTCCCGGCAGGTGGTTGTTGAACATCCGATAAGGTGTCGAACATGGAATTGAACAAGGTGTTGAAACCATAAGTCAGATTCTGCCGTCCAGAAAACGGCAGCTTTTGCGAAACTGCGTTCTGCTGGGCTGGATTGACATCGAAGTAAGCGGCTGCGTCCAGAGTAGCGTATCAAAAAGAACCTTTTTGGATCGACTGGGTCACCAATTGTAACGGGACCAGGTAGCAGGTAGAGCAAATAGTTTTATTAACACAAAGGCATTTCAAATACACGTGCACCTATTCGAGAGAAACGACGTTTAGTTCCTGTCGTTGCAAAGAGCACTGGCTAAATGAACACAGCTCCTAACTAACAAACCCTCCTGTCACGTGAGAGCCCCGACTTCTGACAAGGGTTCAGCATAACATGGCTTAACCACTGGTGCCGCTACATTTTACGTTTTATGTGATTCAAACATAGAAACATAGACATAGAAAATAGGTGCAGGAGTAGGCCATTCGGCCCTTCGAGCCTGCACCGCCATTCAATATGATCATGGCTGATCATCCACCTCAGTATCCTGTTCCTGCCTTCTCTCCATACCCGCTGATCCATTTAGCCACAAGGGCCACATCTAACTCCCTCTTAAATATAGCCAATGAACTGGCCTCAACTACCTTATGCGGCAGAGCATTCCACAGATTCACCACTCTCTGTGTGAAAAAAGTTTTCCTCATCTCGGTCCTAAAAGATTTCCCCCTTATCCTTAAACTATGACCCCTTGTTCTGGACTTCCCCAACATCGGGAACAATCTTCCTGCATCTAGCCTGTCCAACCCCTTAAGAATTTTGTAAGTTTCTATAAGATCCCCTCTCAATCTTCTTAATTCCAGCGAGTACAAACCGAGTCTATCCAGTCTTTCTTCATATGAAAGTCCCGACATCCCAGGAATCAGTCTGGTGAACCTTCTCTGTACTCCCTCTATGGCAAGAATGTATTTCCTCAGATTAGGAGACCAAAACTGTACGCAATACTCCAGGTGTGGTCTCACTAAGACCCTGTACAACTGCAGTAGAACCTCCCTGCTGCTATACTCAAATCCTTTTGCGATGAATGCTAACATACCATTCGCCTTCTTCAATGCCTGCTGCACCTGCATGCCTATTTTTAATGACTGGTGTACCATGACACCCAGGTCTCGTTGCATCTCCCCCTTTCCTAATCGGCCACCATTCAGATAATAATCTACTTTCCTATTTTTCGCCACCAAAGTGGTTAACCTCACATTTATCCACATTATACTGAATCTGCCATGCATGTGCCCACTCACCCAGCCTATCTATGTCACCTTGCATCCTCCTAGCATCCTCCTCACCGCTAACCCTGCCCCCCAGCTTCG
The DNA here is from genome assembly GCF_028641065.1 of Leucoraja erinaceus. NCBI lineage: Eukaryota > Metazoa > Chordata > Chondrichthyes > Rajiformes > Rajidae > Leucoraja > Leucoraja erinaceus. The sequence continues at coordinate 944,380 of NC_073418.1, forward strand.
TGTCATCCGCAAACGTGGAGATGTTGCATTCAATTCCCTCGTCCAAATCATTAATATATATCGTAAATAGCTGGGGTCCCAGAAATGAGCCTTGCGGTACCCCACTAGTCACTGCCTGCCATTGTGAAAAGGATCCGTTCACTCTTTGCTTCCTGTTTGCCAACCAGTTCCCTATCCACATCAATACTGAACCCCCAATACCGTGTGCTTTAAGTTTGTATACTAATCTCTTATGTGGGACCTTGTCGAATGCCTTCTGAAAGTCCAGATATAACACATCCACTGGTTCTCCCTTATCCACTCTACTAGTTACATCCTCGAAAAATTCTATAAGATTCGTCAGACATGATTTACCTTTCATAAATCCATGCTGACTATGTCCAATGATTTCACCACTTTCCAAATGTGCTGCTATCCCATCTTTAATAACTGATTCTAGCAGTTTCACCACTACCGACGTTAGACTAACTGGTCTGTAATTCCCCGTTTTCTCTCTCTCTCCCTTTTAAAAAAAAGTGGTATTACATTAGCTACCCTCCAATCCTCAGGAACTACTCCAGAATCTAAAGAGTTTTGAAAAATTATCACTAATGCATCCAGTATTTCTGGGGCTACTTCCTTAAGTACTCTGGAACGCAGCCTATCTGTCCCTGGGGATTTATCGGCCTTTAATCCATTCAATTTACCCAACACCACTTCCCGGCTAACCTGGATTTCACTCAGTTCCCCCATCTCATTTGACCCCCTGTCCCCTGCTATTTCCGGCAGATTATTTATGTCTTCCTTAGTGAAGACAGAACCAAAGTAGTTATTCAATTGGTCCGCCATGTCCTTGTTCCCCATGATCAATTCACCCATTTCTGACTGCAAGGGACCTACATGTGTTTTAACTAATCTTTTTCTCTTCATATATCTATAAAAGTTTTTGCAGTCAGTTTTGTGTTCCCTGCCAACATTTAAAGAACAGTTCGTTTCTCACTGATGGAACATTACAAAGATTCGTCAATTTTGTGAATATGATATTCCATTTGTCCTGCATTGAATAGAGAACGAGGATCTTCGAAAAGATGTCGGTGAGCATTAACATTACGAGAGAAATTGTAATATATCCAAATCTGAAATAGAGAAAATCCCTTGAGACCATTGAGGCAAGCTCCAACTTAAAGGCACTATCTATGGACACCTGGGAATGAACACTACTTTGTGGGTCGGGGACACCTATATTACGCCTTAATTGTGATTACGATATATAGTATATTAATAATAATAATAATGGATGGGATTTATATAGCGCCTTTCTAGATACTCATGGCGCTTTACATCGCATTATTCATTCACTCCTCAGTCACACTCGGTGGTGGTGAGCTACTTTTGTAGCCACAGATGTCCTGGGGCAGACTGACGGAAGCGTGGCTGCTAATCTGCGCCTACGGCCCCTCCGACCACCACCGATCACTCACACACACATTTACACGCAGACAAATGTGGGTGAAGTGTCTTGCCCAAGGACACAACGACAGTATGCACTCCCAGCGGGATTCGAACCGGCTACCTTCCGGTTGCCAGCCGAACACTTAGCCCGTTGCGCCATCCGTGTCCCTGAATATTGACCAGTTCTAAATTAGGCCCCTCCAGTGGTAGGGTAATGTATTGGAAGGACTGTAAAAAAATCGGTATTTGAAAATAGCCTACGGGATATTGTCTAAAATATAATTGGGAAGTTTGATTGTTGACGGTGTATTTTCTTGTCTCACCCATAGGAGAACAATCGGAGATGGGACGGGACTGTTTAGTGACTATCAATAAAGGGGCAGGCAGTACTAAATATCAGAAATTACTGTGTGGATTTAACAGTGACGGAAACATCCTGTGAAAGTAAGATGGTGGTGTAGAATGATGAGATGGACTGACAGCTTAAATTACGAATTCTTGGTTCTTGGTTCTTGGTTCTTGGTTCTTGGTTCCACTCAGAGAGGTCGCTAACAACCATCCAGAGAGTTATGCCCCTGTCCCACTTAGGAAACCTGAACGGAAACCTCTGGAGACTTTGCGCCCCACCCAAGGTTTCTGTGCGGTTCCCGGAGTTCCTCTGAGATTTTTGTCAGTCTCCGTAATGGTCGAAAGTAGTTTCCGCTTCTACGTTCCGGCGATTATTTCAAAAAAAATCAAAAACCGGCCGCGACTAAAAATAGGTTTACGTTTTAAAAATCTGTGCGTTTTTAGTCGAAGCCGGTTGCGATGCTAGTTGAAGGTGGTTGCCGGAGGTTGCCGGTAGTGGAAGGACCTCCCTGGTGGAATAAACACCTGGAGTGGAAAAAAAGGTCTTACCTTCCAATATCTGCTTCTAGTTGAGCCGGCATTTACCATATGCTTCAAGTCCCCAGTAATATTCAGTCGGATAAATGTCTTAACATGTGCCTTTAACTTTGTAGGATCGCTGGACCTAAAGAAACAATTGGACGAAGCTAGTAAGTAACTCAAACAATCTTTTGCATAGACATTGAGAATTGGATCGAAATGTTTATCATATCGTTGAGAATAATCCCAGTCCATGTACCTCAACAAATGCGTTTTAAATCAAATAAAAAAAAATACTGCATCAGCCGAAACTACTACTTGGCGGATTTCTAAATTGTTGGCTTCTAAATACACTCCACCTTATGGGAGAAAATGCCACCGTTAAGATTCCTATTTAATGATTTATTTAACCGATTTCTCTATCCTGCGACAAGGCTGTAGACATCAAACAATCCTTGCACTGTTATGCACCTCTCTGAGATCGTCGCCCAGTCACCCGCTCTCTAAACAATGGAACTCTAGCTGGGCAATCGCTCTGGCTGTTAAATACTGTAACCATATAACCATATAACCATATAACAATTACAGCACGGAAACAGGCCATCTCGACCCTTCTAGTCCGTGCCGAACACATAATCTCCCCTAGTCCCATATACCTGCGCTCAGACCATAACCCTCCATTCCCTTCCCATCCATATAACTATCCAATTTATGCTCCGTTGAATCCTGAGAATCTCCTCCAAAATATTTTCGGCATATTTGAAGCTTACCGACATATTTTCTACAGCAGTGTCCAAAACTAAATATCACACCAAATGCGGCGTCACCAACGTAATGCAAAACACTTTCTCAATGTCCTAACTGCTATCCTCAATTCCCTGATTGATGCAAGCCAACGCGCCTTTGTATAGCACTCTGCTTACTCTCGATGCCACTATCACGGCTTGCACTCAGAGCTCGCACTGTTCTATATCACTCTCCTGTCCCCTACTGTTCCGCATAAAGTTATCACCCTTGTTAGAATTTCCAAAAGCAAAAGTCCCTAATCATCAAAATTAAACATCCCTTTTGCCATTCCTCGGTCCACTTCCCCAGCTGATCAAGGTCGCTATAATTCTTGAAAATACCCCGCCCTCTCTACATCGTCACATTTGTATCTTCATCCGCGAATTTACTTATCGTGACTTATCGAAATCCTCGATATTGAAAACAAGCAATGGACTGGGCACTGATCCCGGAGGTACACTACTCGCCACACATCTCCAAATGAAGCCTTACGGACCGGTTGACATCACAATCGATACCGATTTAAGGATTGATCTGATGGTTTTGGAATTCAAAATTGTGGTGGCACTGATGGATGCACTGTTGGATACATTGCGTACCGAGGGCGTTTTCTATTTCAAAGCTCGTGTATTAATTTGATAGTTTTCCTTTATAGTACAAACCTTGGCCCAAAAAGAAAACGGTAAGTTGGTATCCACCAACATGTTATGCTTCATTGTTGTCCAAAATGAACACCCTGAATGATAAACACAATTCAAACTATATAGAAATACAAAATGTGCTTACTTCAGCAGCCTGTTCTCAATATTGATTATTGGGATTAGATCGTAATTTTGTAATGGAAATTATGTAGCTAATCTTGATACGTTTGCTGAATTGATATTCCCCGCAAATGCTAAAATTGCCTTTTTAACGATGATTGCATACAATACTCTGAAAGGTTAATTAGATAATTATAATGTAACGGAGATACATGCTAAGCAAGTGATGTCGAATTATTACATTTAATTTTAAAGAAACGACACTCTTTCACTTACTCTTTAGAATTAGGGCTACTTAAAGAAGTCATGCAAGGCAAAGGTAAACAATAAAATATAGTTTCGTACCGGGAATGTCGACCATTTCGGGGGACTCTGATGAAGCTAGTTTTGGTGGACGTGCGTCTGAATATAATGGTGATTATGCTTCTTTGTCCCTTGTGCCATGTACTTTATTCTGCGCAGTCGATGTTTTAACAGCTGATGGACTTCCTAAAAAGATGACATTCATTGAAACTAGAGTAAATGGTGCAACGTTCTACCATGCGTGTAGATGTTATGGATTATGTGTGGAACCATTGTACAGATATAATTAATTTGTATGATTAAGGGTTCAGTTTTCGGGAGATATATATATATATATATATATTGTTGAGCTGTCAACCGTGATAAATATCTAGTTTTGTTTTTAAGGCTGCAAGTAAAAACTGAACAACTATATTTACTGTATTTATTCAACCAAAAGACCATGTCAAAAGTATCAACTGCAATCCAATGCTCTAAATAAACAGAAATGTCTTTCCGCAGAACAACGACCAGAACAAACCTTACATCTGAGGGGCCGATTGAATAATTTAATTAGATAAAAGGTGGATTGAAGATATATTAAAGTTATTAGCAGTACATTTCATGGTGGATAAATCGTATCCGGATAGAAAAGTCGATTCATTGTCAAAAGAATGAAGCCAGGGAATGGAAGCACCTGGAAACATGTTGTCTCCACATATTTACACGAGGCTTCATGGTCGGAAGACTGAAATTGCAGTCACCTTATTTTTTTTTTCAAAGTGAGAATGTCATGGTGTGTTGATTATTGCATTGCCAGAACTAATATTGTCTTTGGAAAAATACCGTGGGAAAACTTAAGTAATTATCAGGAAATGCAACAAATGGGGAACTAATTGGAAACCTAAATGATTATAAATTCGAGGGAGATTAAGAACAATAGGAATAAGGATTTGGAAGTGTTATATGTGCAAGACCTGTTTGATATATCATAGGCTTCTGAATGTTGTAGACACAGTGATCCTGGAGTGCAGGTGCATAGTCCCTTGAAAGTAGCTTCGTCGGTGTATAATGTGGTGAAGTGACATTTCAGCACTTGGCCACCGTCGTTCAGAGTGATTAGTAGGGATGTTGAGAGGTCATGTTGAAGTTATACAAGAGGTTGGTGAAATCACATTTGAAGCACCGTGTTCGGGTTTTGGCACCTTATGATAGGATACATATTGCCAAGCTGGAAAGGGCAGCAGGGAAAATATATGAGGTTGTTGCCAGGACTCAAGGGCCGGAGCGAAAGAGGAGAGGTTGCGCAGGAAATGACTACTCCTAGGAGTTGTTCAAAATCATGAGAGGAATAGATCGGATGTATAAGCTTCCGGGTCACTGCTCGTGCGGTCGACCGGTCGGTGCAGAGAGTAGCTTTGAATGTTTGTCTCTTTGTTACATTACGTTACGTGAGTTGCGAGAGAGTTTGTTTTTGTTTTAAGTACATCGGGTGTCGATTGACGGTTAATTGCTGCCGTATAGTTCAGTATTTTCGTGGTGTGTTGTGCGGGCGCCGCCACTACCTCACACACACACACACCGGACCAACGAGCTAACGTTAATTAGCCAGCTAGCTTCTTGCGTTCACTGCTCCAAAGTATGGACCTCACATGGACATTATGGACGCTTATGCTTCTACTGTTCGTCTTGGATTATCTGCCCACTGCATCATATGGATATACCCTTCCGGATAACCAATGGATTACTTACTGCAGGGACTTTTTAATTCAGCTGCAATTACACTCTCACCAAGCCCCTGCCATAGACAAGTTGCCGGAGGAGCTACAATGTAAACTCCCAACCGACCGGACAGGCACCCTGCACAACAATAGAAAGAAGGTAACGAGACGGGGGAGGAAGAAGAAGGGTGGAATTAAAGCAAGACTTAGGCGAGGAGAAAGTAAGCACCCTGCACTTCCCTCAGTGTTCCTTGCTAATGTGCGCTCATTGCGTAACAATACTGATGAATTGCAAGCTAACGTTTTTCACACGTATGAATACCGGACTGCTTCCATTCTTGCTTTCACTGAAACATGGCTGACTGGGAGTGACAACAGTGACAGCATGCACATAGATGGCTTCGGGTCTCCTGCAAGGTTAGACCGTGATACTGAACTGACTGGCAAGCACCATGGCGGTGGTGTCTGTCTCTACATCAATCCACGCTGGTGCAAAACAGTTGTTGTCAGAGTAGAACTGTGCAATCCTGACATTGAACACTTGGCTGTCTCCCTGCCTCCCTTCTACCTTCCCAGGGAATTCCCACAACTGTTTTTCATTCTGGTTTATATCCACCCCAGAGCAAATGCATCCACTGCTACGGAACATATAAGAAATATGCTCGACAGACTCGAACTGATATCTCCGGACGCCCCCAAATTCATCATGGGTGACTTCAATCACTGTTCAATTGACAAGTCACTTAAAGGATTCTACCAGTATGTCAACTGTACCACCCGTCTAGGGAAAACACTGGACAAATGCTATGGGTCAGTCCCAGACGCCTACAGAGCAGTCTCCCTCCCTCCCCTAGGCTCTGCTGACCACAGCAGCATGCTGCTCGTTCCTGCCTACACACCTGTGGTAAAGAGAACAGAGAAAGTCATCAAGGACATCAAACAGTGGACACCGGACAGTATTGACAGGCTTCAAGGGTGTTTTGAAATCACAGACTGGAATACCCTCACATCCTCCTCCACCAACATCAGTGAGCAAGCGGATACAGTCTCAGCTTACATCACTTTCTATGTAGACAATATTATCCCCTCCAAGAAAGTCACAATCTTCCCTAACAATAAACCCTGGGTGATTAAAGATCTAAAAAAACATATTGAATAAGAAAAAGAGAACATTTTTTACCGGTTCTGAAGCTGAGAAGAAGGAGGTAAACAGAGAGGTCAAGCGGGCCATAAAAATTGCCAAGCTGAAATACAAGAACAAAGTGGAGCAGACCTTTGGAAAAGGGAACCTCCGTGCGGCTTGGCAGGGCCTCAAGAACATGGCAGCAGTGAACTCTGTCTCTACCAGCCGCAAGCCCATTCAGGTAGCAGGAAGCAGCTTCACTTCACTCCCGAATGATCTCAACTCCTTCTACACCAGATTTGAAAAGGACAATAGCACCCAGCTAGAATCAATCGTCTCCACACTCAGACCTGATGACTCCGGCCTCAACATCAACATATCAGAGGTGGTGAGAGCCCTCAAAAGGACTAAAAAGAACACAGCTCCAGGGCCAGACAACATCTGTGGGCGGACCCTATGGCACTGTGCTGAGCAGCTGGGAGGTGTGTCCCAGCATCTGTTCCAGGGCTCTTTGACCAGCAGCACAGTTCCCGCGATGTGGAAAAACTCAACAGTGATTCCCATCCCAAAGAAGGGCACCACCAAGGTCCTGAATGACCTTAGACCGGTGGCTCTCACCTCCCTGATCATGAAGGCCATGGAGAGGATCATCAAGGAGCACATCACCAAGGCAACTGGCTCGATGATGGATCCATTGCAGTTTGCTTGCCAGGCTGGCAGGGGTGTCGATGACGCAAAAATATTCATCTTAAACACCATCCATAAGCATCTGGAAATCCCCAAGGCCACAGCCAGACTTCTGTTTGTAGACTTCTCATCAGCATTCAACACCATGCAGCCACATATTTTGGCTGAGAAGCTCATCACCCGCTTCCACCTCAATCACCAACTCACTCTGTGGATTATAGACTTCCTCACCAACAGATCACAGAGGGTGTTGGTGAACCACACCTTGTCCGACACCCTCTTCACCTTCACTGGCTCTCCACAAGGCTGTGTCCTCTCCCCACTTCTCTTCATTCTCTACACTGATGACTGCAGATCCACCCAGCCAAACTGCCACTTTGTAAAATTTGCTGATGACACAGTTCTCCTGTCTCTTCTTCCCAGCCACACACAACATCACAGCTCAGCCCTGCAGGACTTTATAGTATGGTGTGAAAAGTCTTGTCTTGAGTTAAATATAAGCAAAACCAAGGACATGATTGTGACTTTTCCCCCCCAACAGAGACAGATGGCTGAGGCAGCCACCACTATCATCCAGCAGGAGCCAGTGGAGATAGTGGAGGTTTACAAATACCTGGGAACAGCCTTCGCCAACCTGCTAAGGTTTTCCTCTAACATAGAGGAAATCCATAAAAAGTGCCATCAGAGACAGTACCTACTCAGGAAGCTGAAGTCATTTGGGATTAACAAAGACATTCTCACTACATTCTACTACGCATTCATTGAAAATGTAATAACCTTCTCTTTCACTAGCTGGTTTCCACTCCATCACCCTGCAAAACAGAAACCGCCTGTTGAATGTGGTCAAGGTCTGCTCAAAAATCATTGAGCAGCCCGTCCGAACTCTCACTGCCCTATGCGACCAACAGTCTGTAAAGTTAACACGCAGGATTCTTCAGGACCCCTCTCACATCCTGTTTCCTGAGTTTGAGTGGCTCCCCTCAGGACGCAGACTCCGCTGTCCGGGTTGCCGGACACAGAGGAGGAAGGCAACCTTCATCCCCAGGGCTGTCCAGCTTTTTAATGCTGATCACTGACTCATGAACATATGAAATGAAATAACCTTCTATATGCACTTTTTAATTGAAGCACTTAGGAAGCACTTTAAAAACTATTACTATGTGTTGAATGTTGATGTGCGGTGTGTGTTGTGTGATTGTGCAGTGTGTCTGTGAAATGCGTGTGCTGGTTGATTGTGCAGTATGCGTGCTGCTTATGTTTGTTGATTGTGTCCCTTTTTAAAAAGCTACTGTAATGCGCCCTTTTAAATTGCCCCTCGGGGAGGAATAAAGTGCTTTGAATTGATTTTTGAATTGATTTGAATTGAATTGAATTGAATTGAATTGAATTGAATTGAATTGAATTGAATTGAATTGAATTGAATTGAATTGAATATACACAGAGTCGTTACCTAGTGTATCGGACCAGGGATATAATTCTAAGGTGAGAGTAGGGGGGAGGGGGAGGAAAATGAGCGGTTACTTCTTTCACAATGTATGATGGGTCTATGAATGGAGCTGCCGGAGGAGATACTTAAGTCAGGTATCGTCGCAACATTTAAGAAACACGTAGGTTTAGAGGGATATTGGTCGAAAGTAAACAGGTGTGACGAGTGGAGGGGCCAGTTTGGGACGATGATCTTGTTTCCACGCTGCACGACTCGATGAGACACGAAGACATTCATCCTCACTTATTGATCATTCCCTGCGGTTGAACAGTTAAACTGTTTTGGGAACAGGTTATGTGTGAAATAATTTGTGTATATTAAAATCTTAAGACTAACAGCAACTAGGACGGCCAGTTTGTTTATGAATATATTTACTTTACTTGCAGAAGGATGTAAAATTGTAGAAGGATGTGTACAGGGTGAGTAGAAAAGTTTATTTGCTTATTTACCTGGGAACTATATTTGGTACAGAAACATAGACACATAGAAAATAGGTGCAGGAGTGGGCCATTCGGCCCTTCGAGCCTGCACCGCTATTCGATATGATCATGGCTGATCATCCAACTCAGTATCCCATCCCTGCCTTCTCTCCATACCCCATGATCGCTTTAGCCACAAGGGCCACATCTAACTCCCTCTTAAATATAGCCTATGCACTGGCCTCAACTACCTTCTGTGGCAGAGAATTCCACAGATTCACCACTCTCTGTGTAAAACATGATTTTCTCATCTCGGTCCTAAAAGACCTTATCCTTAAACTGTGACCTCTAGTTCTGGACTTCCCCAACATCGGGAATAATCTTCATAGTATGAATAAATTGAACATACTATTCCCACAACACGTGTTCCAATTTCAGTTATAGACCAATAGTCGGAATAAATTTGTCACCAGTATCAAATGCATATAGACAGCTAGAAATGCTACTATGTTTTGAGAGTCTGATTGGTCTCTGAGCTCTGAATAACACTGAACACATGTCTACTCAACTGTGAGTGCCCTTAATGTGGTTTGAAAATGAAAATATGGTTGGTTTGAAGTAAAAAGGCTCTGCCTGCAAATGGTTGTTTGGGGGGTTTGGGTTGAAGTAAAATTCTCTCTCTACCCCTCTCTCTTTATCTCTCTCTACCCCCCCTGTCTCTCTCCCTTTCTCTCTCTCTCTCCCCTCCTCTCTCCGCCCCCTTCTCTCTCCCTCCCCCCTATTCCCCCCTCCCCCCCCCCTCCCCCCCCCCCCCCCCCCCCCCCCCCCCCCCCCTCTCCCCCTCTCTCTCTCTCTCCCCCTCTTTGTCTCTCTCCTCCCTCCTGTCCGCTCCATTCCCCCCCCCCAACACACTCCCTCCCGCTAACCCCCCCCCCCCCCCCCCCCCCCCCGACCCTGAAGGGTTTCGGCCCGAAGCGTTGTCCATATCCTTCGCTCCATAGATGCTGCCTCACATGCTGAGTTCTCCAGCATTTTTGTCTACTTTCGATTTTCCAGCATCTGCAGTTCCTTCTTAAACACTACTCAATTTAACATCCCTTTGGCTTGGCATACATTCAAACAATATTTCTATATCAGTCTCTCGTTCTTAAAGACAATTGTTCTGTTCATGCACAGGAATATTATGTCACGGACGGCTGCACAGAATGAGTGGGGATGAAATAAGAGTTTAAAAAAATGGCACACACGTGGGCCACAGTCCGAACCTTGAACTTGGACTTGAACGATATTACCAGCTTCCCACGTCTTATTCTGAAAGCAGTATACCTATAAAAATGAAGCGCAATCATTCCTAATGTCCAAATAGATTATCATTGCTATTTCCTCATTTTCAAATATTATTAGGAAATTGTGTTAGGAAAAAAAGCTTTTCGAACCCGTCTTCCATAGGTTATTTGAGGGAAACAATAGTGATTATTTAATATTTACTAGCATCCATGCTTAGGAAGAAAGACACGCGATGGTGTGTTGATATTATTAGACTTACAAAATTCTTAAGGGGTTGGACAGGCTAGATGCAGGAAGATTGTTCCCGATGTTAGGGAAGTCCAGGACAAGGGGTCACAGTTTAAGGATAAGGGGGGAATCCTTTAACACCGAGATGAGAATAACTTTTTTTTCACACTGAGAGTGGTGAATCTCTGGAACTCTCTGCCACAGAGGGTAGTTGAGGCCAGTTCATTGGCTATATTTAAGAGGGAGTTAGATGTGGCCCTTGTGGCTAAGGGGATCAGGGGGTATGGAGAGAAGGCAGGTACGGGATACTGAGTTGGATGATCAGCCATGATCATATTGAATGGCGGTGCAGGCTCGAAGGGCCGAATGGCCTACTCCTGCACCTAATTTCTATGTTTCTATGTTTCTATTAGGAAATTTATGTTTAATACCAAGATTCATTTTCAGGCGATCAAATAATGTAAAATTATATATTTGGTCACTGAATGGTAATTCAACTTGTTGTTTTCACCTGATCACGATGGTAGAATATTAACATATTTCTGAGTTTAACTGATTTTGTCTATGTCTTCTCAACTCATCGTTGTTATTTGAAGGTGGTAATTCGCGTGCTCATTAAAGGCAACATTCACCTTTCCCTAAATATTGAAATGGCCATTAAATTATTTTCCATACCTTCAGTGATTTCCTGAACCAATATAGTGTATTTGTGATTTCCGCTGCAAAGAAAACGATGGAAAAGGCCACCGTACCTAAATAATTTGTGTTGCACTCAGTAATCCGAAACGTTATTACCACTAATCACTTCTGCAATTGAAGAACAACTGGTCGTGTACCTTGTTAATTAAATCATTAGTTATAAGGCTAAAATGCAGATGTATGTATGCAATCGATGGTGATTTTTGGTCAAATGGTCAAGGCTGTCTAATATTACACTCAACGTCCTACAATTTTGCTAATTTGCTAAATACAAAACTCAATTGGTATTTGTGATTGTTTCTGTTTTTAGTCTCAGATGTCCTATGTATTTTAATTGTATGAATGTGCTTCATTTAAACCAAAGAAATAATCAAACTCAAGAAAGAGCTGGAGGAAACAGGTACCCATGAAATCGCGGATTTTACCATAAATTGCGACCCTGGCAGAGCGGTAGCGTTGCTGCCTAGCAACCGCAGAGAATGTGTGGATTTTTATATGTTCTCCCTGTGACCGAGTGGGGTTTCTCCGCTTCCTCCGCTTTCCCCCCGCAATCAAAAGACATATATGATTTTAGGTTAATGTGCTTTGGTTAGCAATTCAAATTGCCCCAATAGTGCAGAATGATGTTAATGTGCGGGGACTATTGGTCGGCGCGGACTCGGTGGGGCCGAAAGCCGTGTTTCCATGTTGCACCTCTAAGCAAAACCAAATAATGACGCTCGCATAAGATTTATCCCACTAGAGGAATTAATGACACATTCACAGCTGGAGAATGGATTGGAGAGAAAATGGACCTGACATTTATTTAGAACTAGTGTCATGCGAGCAAACGCCGTTGCTTCTTTCCGAACACGTGTTGCGCTTTTTCAATGTTGTTTATGGCATACTGTTCTTGCGAGGAAAATAACTGACAAGGAGGATTGGTTTTGGCACTGGGCGCATTGCTGTATTACTGTAGCACTGCGACTATTTCTACTGAAACAAAAAAAGAAAAAAAGCACCGCTGAAGGTTTGGGAATTCTGTCTCAAGAAGTTCGTGGTGCGTTCCTTGGGCACATAACCAAAATTGTTCTGTCACGTCAATTAAACCCCCACGTCGTCAAACGCGTTCTTGTTTTCATACTCTTCGCTGTTGCAGTTCTACCTGGATTATCTACGTAAAGCAACCGCTCCTTATTATTTGGGCTATGCGGGCATTAAAAGAAAAACAAAAAGTTTTTTTTCAGCAAAGTATCTGTTCAAATCCATTCTATTCTATGCGGAGAAGGTGGGATAACGGGCTTAGGAAGGGGAGATAGATCAGCCATGTTTAAACGACGGTGATCACTTGATGGGCCTAATCTTATTATCTCATCTTTGTGTTTGTAGCAGAGAAACTGAAGACAAAAGAATCTGGTAAGCTAGAAGTAGAGCGTGTCCAAACCATTATTCATCATAAAGCCTTGGTAGAATTGTCTGCACGTTCAATATTCATGTTCGAACAATAATTATTAACTTAATGGTCCTCAGAAACGATGAAACATTTGCAAAACGATGGTGAGTGACATTAACCCGTACGCAATACTGGAAAGAAAACACACTTTAAAATATCTGTCAACATAGGCCAGGTTGAGAGAGAAATCGGGTTATGAAACATTGCATTGTTAATTTTTTAAAAAATGCAAGATCTCCTAAAAGGGCGCCACAGAATGGTTAACATTTCCTGCCCATGTTTATTGCTCATCGAGTTTGTTTTTGATCCAGAAGAATTAAAGTTACTTGAAGACCGCGGTATGAAAAGCAGCCCGCAGTGTCGGGCAAGAGATCAGGACGCTCATTCAGCAACAATCCCAACATTATAATTCAAACCGTCCGCAAGGGGAAGGGGAGCGCCTTCGTAGTTAGGCAGGCTACACATGAGTATGAAGAATTATCCCCGGAAGCGTGTCCCATACTATGCATACTCTTCATGTATGCCGCCTGACCCATTGAGTTACTCCGACGTTTTCTGTCTTTCTATAAAGTGACTTATTGTGTTCCGCTCTGTGCACAGGGAAATTTTACTTAGTATGAGTCAATTTGACATATCGCAGTCAGGACAAAGGCACAAGACAAATTGTGAACCTGTTGTTTTCCCTAGGATTACTTGTTTTATTTAACCACGTATGTCAGAAGACTTGCGATATCATAATCTACATACAAAACAGTTCTTAATATGCCCCTGTCCCACTTAGGAAACTTGAACGGAAACCTCTGGAGACTTTGCGCCTCACCCAAGGTTTCCGTGCGGTTCCCGGAGGTTGCAGGTGGTTGCCGGAGGTTGCAGGTAGTGGAAGCAGGTTGGGGGACGGACAGAAATACATCCGGGAACCGCGAGGAAAACTTGCGTTGGGCGCAACGTCTCCAGAGGTTTCCGTTCAGGTTTCCTAAGTGGGACAGGGGCATAACATTATACTGTAATATTTTTCAACATCTTCCTTCATTTAGTTAGAAAAAACTGCAGGTTCAAGAAAATTCTGACCAGGCTGAGCTTCGTGCTATGTCGGTTTAACGTTTCAATGTTATATCTTGTCACTTATAATTTTCAGAAGAGCGTTTAACACAATTGATGTCTGGTTAGTGCATTCGTCTATAAATTTACTACCTTATAATTACGTTTCTCCCACCAAATCTAGTAACACCATTTCAGATTTTACTGTGAAATGCTCCTGGTTCAATATATTTATTTGGCCGCAGTCTTGGGCAATTGTTCGGCAATTTAGCCATATTGCGCACACGCGCGCACACTTGCATATATACTGGCACAGTGAAGTATTTACTGCTTGAAAAGTGTATTTAAATTATGCTTAGCAAAAGGGATTTTATTATTAATTCCATCATTGCCATTGCCTCTCTAAACTTGACTATATGTGGTCATATTTACGGGATATTTATCAAACATCGCCTTGCATTGCCCTGGGATACATTGATAACGAATATAGTATAGGCCACTGTTGATGGTCTACCAAGCTTTGGTACATTTGGGATGTGGGATTTCCTGTGTAACACTGTGAGTACTGGGAGGTAATTGCAAAATACGTTTGATCCCGGTTGCCATTGACGGCTGAGGCAGCTGTTTGCGTTCAGATGCAAGGGAGACATGAGACGATACTACTTTTTAATTTCAGAATTAGCGAAATTGCAATCAATTCGCGAGGACGTCGGTAAGCAATGAATCATGTTTACTTTGGAAATACACGTGGAATTTAATTAATTGTGCAAATCAAAAATAAATTAAGGATGTCATGCTTTTCTCTAAAGATGTGCTTCATTTCGGAATACAAAAACATCGCAAAATGCTTCTGTTCACTGTCATATACGTAATGAGCCACTCTCTCAAAATAGCTGCGCATGAGAGAAACGACCAGTATAAATAATGGTGCGCTTTATAATGTTACGCCGTCGCGATAGAGTAAAAGGATTGAGATTTTATTTTGAAAATTCTATGGGGAGACATCGATACAAGCTTACCATATTTTAACAACTTGCCTGCAATGTGACATGCTACTGTGCGATCCCACCAATCTGGAAACGAACCGCACACACACGCATACACGCACGCACACACAGGAAAATCATTCCTGATCATCTGAAATTATTAGAATTCATTCTTTAGTCAGAGGGTGGTGAATCTGTGGAACACTTCGCCACAAAAGGCTGTAGAGGCCAAGTCATTGGATATAGTTTTAAGGCAGAGATGCATATATTTTTGGTTTGTACAGGTGTCAGAGGTTAGGGGTGAAAGTCAGGAAAGGTTTGGAGTGAGAGCTAGGCCTGCCATGATTGAATGACGTAGATTTGATCGGCCAAATGGCCTAATTCCACTCTTATCACATGATCTTATGACTTTTTGAATGGTATAGAAGGTCTCGACATGCTGGCACAGAACGAGGGCTTATTTGAAGCAGGGGTCCCTGTCATAATCGTGCAAAGCTGAAAGTGACGTTAAACGGTGACCGCGTCGTATCATAGAAATGATTGCCTTCCATCACAGTTAGGTACGTGATTTTTTTATGCTCTATCGATTTTCAGTGGCGTTGGTTAAGCGGAAGGATGAAGGTAAAGCATTTATTGTTTTATCTTTTCCTTTAAAATAAATATGTTAAATGACTCCATAAACGAAAACAGATTATCGTTGACCGTCATGTTCAGGTAACGGGAGTACTGTACTGTATATGATAAACATTGAAACATACTCTTCACGAAAATAAAGTTTCCATAAAACACCCGTGGGCATACAGATTGCACGTCAAATGTATGCTGCGCTGATATATGCGATGAAAATACTAATACACTAAAGTTGAAACCACACTGCGTATTTACTCGTGATTTAATAACCAAAGAAGAATGATCGTTCGCTCCAAAGTTTATCGATTGGTAGTGATGATCAAGCAGGATATACATTTCTATACCTCTATTGTCCTCGTTATATTGTATTGCAGACAAACAAACGAACAACATTCGGTTGAGACTGAGAGTGGGTTACACGCAGACTACAAAATGCATCCCTATTGAAAGAGATTTCGAGGTACTGAACAGTTCAGTAGATACCTTTCCTATTTTGAAATGATCCTTTCTTTTACAGAACTGGACCGGCTTCGAAATATCATTAGTAAGTAATTGCATCTAGCACTTTATTACAATGCATCTCTCTGCCGTTGCTTTCAAATTTGCTATAAATTCATCAGAAGTATCTTAGGCTGATCGTCCGTTATATTTCACACTGAAACGACCACGTTAAGCAGAAATGAG
Source organism: Leucoraja erinaceus (assembly GCF_028641065.1). Lineage (NCBI taxonomy): Eukaryota > Metazoa > Chordata > Chondrichthyes > Rajiformes > Rajidae > Leucoraja > Leucoraja erinaceus. Next base: position 960,927 of record NC_073418.1, read on the forward strand.
TTAGCCGAAGATGCGTCGGGATTTTAGTAGTGCAGTCTGTGACAGGTCAACAAAGTATGGATTTTACTTTATTTATTTTATTACTGCAAATGTTAATTTCCCTTTTCGGTTTATTTTGGATGGTTTTTTTTAAATCCAGGGCAAGAACATAATAATGGCAACACCATTTGGGGAAAAAACTAATAAAGACATAACAAACTGAGCGATTGGGTAATTTGGAAGTTGAAGCAAACCTAGATTACGAGCACAAATCATCAATGCCCATGTGTAATTGTGAACGTAAATGCAGTAGTATTGAGGACTTTATTATGACCAGACTTCAGGCGGAATCTAAATGTGTTCAAAGAAAACAGGTCAGGGCACTGGTAAGAAGACGGAATAATGTGTACATACAACCAAATAATAACCATATAACAATTAGAGCATGGAAACAGGCCATCTCGGCCCTTCACGTCCGTTCCGAAAACGTATTTTCCCCTAGGCCCATCTACCTGCACTCAGACCATAACCCTCCATTCCTTTCCCGTACATATACCTATCCAATTTATTTTTAAATGATAAAATGGAACCTGCCTCCGCCACTTCCACTGGAAACTCATTCCACACAGGTACCACTCTCTGAGTAAAGAAGATCCACCTCATGTTACCCCTAAACATCTGTCCCTTAATTCTCAAGTCATGTCCTCGTGTTTGAATCTTCCCTACTCTCAATGGGAAAACTTACCCACGTCAACTCTGTCTATCCCTCTAAATACTTTAAATACCTCTATCAAGTTCCCCCTTAATCTTCTGCGCTCCAAAGAATAAAGACCTTCCTTGTTCAACCTTTCTCTGTAACTTAGTTGCTGAAACCTATGCAATATTCTAGTAAATCTCCTCTGTTTTCTCTCTATTTTGTTGACGTCCTTTCTATGATTAGGCGGCAAGAATTGTACCACATACTCCAGAATTGACCTCACCAGTGCCTTGTACAATTTTAACATTACTAACTTCTATACTCAATGCTCTGATTTATAAAGGCCAACACACCAACAGCTTTCTTTACCACCTTATCTACATGAGATTCCACCTTCAGGGAACTATGCACAGTTATTCCTAGATCCCTCTATACATGTTTCCCCACCATAAATACGAATGGAAATACTTTACTAAGGGAAGGGTGGATTACACATTTGTCGAAGGAACGGTACATCTGACCTTTGACGAGCCAATCAAGAAGGATTTGCTTTTAATCTCGAGATTTGCAGGAATGACAAGACGTCACCTGAAAGTTCAAAACTATTACAGGGATTCAGAGATTGGATGGAAAAACATGATCCACATGCGGAAAGTATCCTTGACCAACGTTTTCTGCTGGGAAAACGGATTGCATTTTTCAGTGGGATTAAAATAAATATCTTCCGCCAGAAGTTAGTGAATCATTGGAATTATCTAGCACAGACAAATTTAACACCAGCTGTGTAAAACTAAAATCAACATTATCTTAATTGGACAAGACAAAGTTATCGATTTCCATGTCATTGCTCAGAATGCCTGCGCAAAGAAAAAGGCATAGGGATGAGAAAAGCAGATACATTTTAAATGAAATTCACAATATTTTATTCACCCGATAGATTTATTGAAATGCACCAAAAATAGACAGCTGGGGTTGTGATATGTGCCTTGTTGTGGCGACTTTGCTCGTCAAAAGCGAGAGATGTTTTGCCGATTCATTTACTCTTTCTTTAGACAGATAAATAAATGTGCCAATAACTTTGAAGGAAAGGTCGAATCATCAGAGAAATAACCGTACTGAGAATAAAGGAACATAATCCAATATCTAGAACAACGTTACTACGTAAGACAACCCAATAACAGGAAACGTGTCAAGCAATCGAAATGTATGATCCTGTTCATAGATCATACGATCATAAGTGATAGGAGTAGAATTACGCCATTCGGCACATCAAGTACTTCGCCATTGGCTGATTTATCTCTCCATAATAATACAATTATTCTGCCTTCTGCCCATAACATCTGACACCAGTACTAATCAAGAATTTACATTATGTATGTATCTCTGCCTTAAAATATATCCACTGATTTGCCTCTTGCAAATTATTCTACAACAAATGCGGTGGACAACTTTCAAAATCAAATTGTATTACGAATGTCCGATGCTGATTAAATTTTGTCGACTATAGAATAGTTTGCCTCACACAGATTCAAAAACGCAGGCAAAAAAAAAAACAACACACAGATACACCAAACTGGAGAGCATAGAGCCGCTGCACTCGCGTGCACCGCCATATTTGTAGATGACACACATTATAACCATAATAGCTTGCAAAATATTCTTCAGATTTTTCCCACAAAGTGCAGATATGTCTCAATAACTTTTTTATGTTCCATGTCTTTGCCACAACAGAGGACCGTGAAAAACAAAGCTGGTAAAATGATTTTATTGTATGTTATATTTCTTTTGCAGCTGTTCTATCACACGCTTAATGACCAGGTTTTTCCTATACGAAATTTCAGAGAATTGTGGACGTAGCCCAGATCAACACACAGACTACTAGCCACGATTCCATTTCCTCGAGCTATACTTTACATTGATCAAGATGGCCGCCAGCATTATGCCATCGCACCCCAGTCACTCCCTCTTGTCCTATGTCCCACCAGACAGAATGTGCAGAGGTTTGTAAAAGCATAAATCCACATTCACGAACAGTTTTATTCCAGTTGTTATCAGGCAACTGAACGCTCAATTCGTCAGCTAGAGCGTGGTCCTGAGCAAATCTACCTCATCGGAGATCTTCGAAGGATTCTTAATCTGACTTGAACGGAACTCAGTGGTATATAGGGCACTAAATGCTGCACCCTTTATCATTTACGTATACACCGCGGACGACCAGTTTGTATTCATGTATAGTATTATGTTTGAATAGATAGCATGACATCTAAAAATTTACACCTCGATGCGCGCGTCAATTGTATTGTTGGCGGATTTAGTTTCTGCGGGAGAGTAATTCCAATATCGTGTGCGGACGTAGCGCCGACGGACGAGAAGCCGAAGCAAAGAAATGGAAGGCAAATAACCGAATGGAAACGAAGCCGAAACGCCAATTAATCGAATGGAAACTTAGCCGAAACACATAGTAACCGAAAGGGAGGGACACCTAAATGCAAACAAACCGAAAGGGCGGGAAGCATAAAAGGCAACCAAACGAAAGGCTGCGTCGCCTAAAAGCAAACTCACCGAATGGCGGATCTTCCGAAACGTCAGCTACCGGAAAGGCGGCGTCGTCTACAAGCCAACGATCCGAATGCCGCTCAACAGAAAAGTCAAATAACGGACATGACGTTGCCAGCAGGCGGAACTTATCAACGATTGGTCCAGATCCCCATGTCCATCACGTCACTGTGGAGGGATAAACATTGCCCCACACCTCCGCTCCACCGGACACACAGCCCGCGGAGGGTGGCCGTGGAAGAGTGTGGGAGCTGTCCCGAGGGATGCACACCTTCTGCCGCTTACAACTTGGTGCTTGGGTTCAGATTCCCCAGTCACCTATGACTTGCGTGGGAAATTGACCCTCAACCTCCCGCCGGTGGAGATGGCAAGGTGGGGGTCTTTTTCCCACACAAGCCATAGGTGACTGGGCAATCTGAACCCGAGCACCCTGTTGAAAACGGCCGCCTCATCGCCCCCGGGCGGCCGCACTGTGGCGGGCTGTAGGTTGGGTGGAGCAGATGTGTGGGACGGGCTGGTCCATCCGCCAATCCAGAATCTCTGACCGCTATGCACCGCCATAGAAGGAAGTTCGAGAATAAACCATTCGTGAAACGCTTCGTAAATTGCGTCCACATTTCCACATACGACATTTCGTGGCCATTTTAATATGCTCCAGTATTACTGAGCGTTCATGGCATTTCGAAGTCTATCTAACGCATAGCCTTTGCTGCCCCCATTTTAAGTACCGAGTGACAAAAACCGGGGTAAATTATGATTGGCCAAAATAACAACATGCTTGAAGAATCTTAGCTGCTGGCTGATTCGGGATGATTTAGTTCAAACTAAATGAAAATCAAATAGAAATTATGCATTTTTGCAGTATTTCAAAGGATCATGTTTTTTTAATTTTAATTATCAATATTAGCCGTTACGTTGTGCCTAACGTTGCATATTTTTAATTGCAGATCACATCTTGACCTTTACACTACCACAGTATCGGCGGTGAAGAGAAAAAAAACATTATTTACTTCAACTGCACTAATTTGTTTTACTTACATGTGCTCGTAACACTCTGTTATTATACATCTTTGTCACTACGGTGTAAAACGTGCTTTGCATTATCGAAACAATCTCTGTGATGTGTTCATGATGTTCTAAGTGGTTGGACGACGTTCAGAACGAAGTAACATACATCCCCCTTTTACCCTGAACAATGCTGAATATGTTCAGTGGGAGATCACATTGTCAGTGATAAATAAAACAACGTTGTTTTCAAAGAAATTAGATCCCGATAATGAGAAATCGGTTTCTCTTTTATTTTACTGAAAATTGTGGAATCTTCCAACTAGAGTGGAATAAGTATTGAGCAGCTCGTTGACCACGATATCCAGAAACTAAAGCTTCATCGTCTTGTACTTTGTTATTTGAAGCAGAATGTGACCACAAAGGAGGGTGCATTTATTGACCACACACCGGTCAAATTGTTCTGTTGAATGGCGAGATGTGTACGTTGGAAATGTAATGTGTGTTTAAAATGTTCCCAACGTGGCTTTATTGCGGTTTCCTTTGAATTGTTCACATTCCCTGGATAATGTAATAGATAATATGAAAACAAGGTTCTAATGACATATTTGTGAAAATAGGCAAAAACTTTAAAACATGTTTTCAAAATTACTGGATAATTCCTGAATGAAGCGGCCGGCTAGGATTGCACAGCAGGAGCAGTGGGAGTTTGCGTTAATGCTGTTATTTGTTGACGATTTCTCACCTGCTCTAAAAGGGATGAATACATTGAAATACACACCACCTTTGTGTACGGAAATGCTGCCTATCATGCGGAGAATGGCCGTGTTTACACTATTATGTTTTACCAATCCATGCCATTATTTAAATGGGTTTTATCAATATCTTCCAATTAGACAGGTTCTGTAAATCTTAGATTTATGTTGATTTCCATGACATTAAATTAAAACGGTAAGATTCGGAAAATTACACCTCCTTTCAATGAAACTCTTAGATAAGTTTACCACAATTTCGTAAAAATCGGACGAATTTCGATATAGACTTAACTGAATATAAACCGCCATCAAACCAGTCTCGTTATTTTTTGGAGATTTAGCCGCAGTGTGAACATGACCAAACAGTTGAAGCAAAATAACATAATTATCTTCCAGGATTACGAGAATGATGATAAACCATAGATTTAGCGAATGTTGCTGCCGTAATAAAGAGTTCTGATGAATTACTCAGTGACGATTGGATCACATCATATACATGGTTAGTGACGTACACGATTAGCTACACGATAAAACAACGTCAAATTTACACATAAAATCTCACATAGTACAAATTGTCATGAGGTGAAATCCAGGCCGCCACTTTGCGTTCAAATTTCATGATCTACCCCCATTGTGTTCATTTTCTGACATATGTGTTTACTTTTTCAGAAAACTAATATTTCAGGTCATATGTTATTCGGCTGGTTTGGAAATTAATAAAAATAATATAAACTCGCGATTTGCATGCCTTTTAATAATTGATACGATGATATTTGTTGTACCCATTTCAATTACTTTAGAGAAATGTGGCAATTTACAGCAGTGGTAAACCCCAGGCACGTGCCGTCAGAGTAGACCGTGCCTACTCTGACTAAAATTATAAAATGGTAATTATATAATGGTAAAATTATAAAATGGTAATACATAAAACATAGGTAAAATGGTCGTGAATGGTAAAGGCACTGAAGAATTATGCTATCCTAAGAAATCGATCTCTTCGGGAGGCATAATTATCCCGTGCCTTTCTTCCCCAAAACATTTAAAACGAGGAAGTATGTGCTACTGACGTGCGGTCGACGTTGCTTCAAGCCATCAGTGGGAACGGTCCGTAAAGGCGGCTGAAATTCTGCCTTTACTCCGTGGAATGCGCGCATGTGCTGCGCTGCACACTGCGCATGCGCACCATCTTACCGCGCGTGCGCACGCGCAATTTTTTTGGCGTTTTTTTCAAAAATGATTTCAAGTGATTACCTGAAGAGTTTCTCGAAGGAAACGTAGCAGGAAATGACCAAAATAATTAAAAATGGCACATCAACGCCGGAATTTAAATACCTTCAACAGCGCAAAGGCACAAAAATAATTAGACATTTTCAAACAGCTTGGTAAAGCAGGAAAGAGTGGCTATACGGTTGTATTTCATCCAATATACTATTTTGTTTCTCCTTCCTGTTATTTTCTGCATCTAGTGGAACTGTATGGGTAGTAGATGGATAGAGCGATTCAAATAATTTGCCTAATGCGTTCTTCGTCTTGCGTATGGCGTGCACAGCCTAAAGTTGTAGGACAACTTGTTCTATCCGTTCTTACTTGATTGTCTACGCCGGGTTGATTGCATTCGGCGAAAGAGGTCGGACCACGTGTAAATTGCAATCTCCCATCCCTGCTTAATGCTTTAAACGAGCAACAGAGATCTGCTGCGCATTATGAAAGCCAAATAGCATTGGAGACATTTGGGTCCACACGAATCGACATGCTCATAGATAAGCAGAAGCAACTTCGAATCGACATTGACAATGAAAAAGTTAAGGAGAACAGAGAGATACAAATAAAAAAGTTAATACATGCTACGTGCTTTATGATCAAAAAAATACTTGCTTTTCGCGGTGATAATGAAAACAAATAATAGATAAATCGTGGAAATTAAATTGAGTTACTGAAATATACAGCAAAATTTAATGGGAAATTGGGACATCATTTACAGAGTTCATCCGTTTTTTCTGGGATTTCTAAATATAACTTGATTGAAGCAGTATGCACCGTTGTAAACAATAACATTAAAGAATATATCGCAAAAGCTCCATTCATTGCCATAGAAGTGGATGAATCGACTGATATTTAGAAACTTAGAAAATAGGTGTAGGAGGAGGTCCTTCGGCCCGTCGATCGAGCGCCGCCGTTCATTGTCATGGCTGATCGGCCCCAATCAATAACCCGTGCCTGCCTTCTCCCCATATCCCATGATCACAGTAACCCCTGGAGCTCTATCTAACTCTCCCTGAAATCCACCGAATTATTTGGCCGCAACTGCACTCTGTGGCACGGAATGCCACAAATTCACAACTCTCTGGGTGAAAAAGTGTTTTCTCACCACTGCTTAAATGCCCTCCTCTTTATTCTAAGACTGTGGTCCCTGGTTCTAGACGCCCAGCATTAGACAATAAAAACTAGACAATAGGTGCAGGAGTAGGCCATTCGGCCCTTCAAGCTAGCACCGCCATTAAATGTGATCATGGCTGATCATCCCCAATCAGTACCTCGTTTTTGCCTTCTCCCCATATCCCCTTACTCCGCTATTTTAAGAGCCCTATCTAGCTCTCTCTTGAAAGCACCCAGAGAACCCGCCTTTACCGCCCTCTGAGGCATAGTATTCCACAGACTCACCACTCTCTGTGAGAAAAAAGTGTTTCCTCGTCTCGGTTCTAATAGGCTTACTCCTTATTCTTAAACTGTGGCCTATGGTTCTGGACTCCCCAAACATCGGAAACATGTTTCCTGCCTCTCGCTTTTCCAAGCCCTTAACAATATTATTTGTTTCAATGAGATACCCTCTCATCCTTCTAAACTCCAGAGTGAACAAGGCCAGCTGCACCATTCTCTGGGCATATGACAGTCCCGCCATCCCGGCAATTAACAGTGTAAACCTACGGTGAACACCCTCAATACCAAGAATGTCCTTCCTCAAATTAGGGGACCAAAACTGCACACAATACTGCAGTGTGGTATCACTAGGGCTCAGTACGATTTCAGAAGGCCAACTTTGCTTCTATATTCGATTCTTCTTGTTTTTAAGGCCAACATGCCATTAGCTTTCTTCACTGCCTGCTGTACCTGCATGTTTACTTCCACAGACTGATGTACAAGGACCACAAGATCCAGTTGTACTTCCCCTTTTCCCAACTTGACGCTAAAGAGATAGTAATCTGCCTTCCTGTATTTTCAACCAAAGTGGATAATCTCACATTTATCCGCATTAAACTTAATCTGCCGTGCATCTGCCCACTCCCCAAACCTGTCCAAGTCAATCTGCATTCTCATAGCATCCTCCTCACAGTTCACACTGCCACCCAGCATTGTGTCATCTGCAAATTTGTTAATGTTACATGGAATCCCTATATCCAAATCATTGATGTACATTGTTAAGTGCCTGTCCCACCAGCATGCGACCTGCATGCGGCGAGCACGACCAAACCGGAAGCGGGGAGCGCGCGGAGGTCGAGTGAGTGACGTGAAGCCCGAGCGAAGTCCGCGGGAAGTTCGCGCGTGACGTGCGGCGTCAAGATGCTGTGTACTGCGTCGACATGCTGCGCACGCCCGTCGAGTCGGTGCGTACCGCGTCGAGGCGGCTGCGGGCCGACAGGCCTTTGCCGCGCGGAATTTTTGAACACGGTCAGTTTTTCGGTGCCCGGCGCGACGTCGGGACCACCTCCGCACGACGCCATACGGCTCCGGCGATCGATGTGGGACCGGCCCCGCGAGGCCGTACGGCTCAAGCGACCACGTTATGCCGCGCTTGCCGCAGAGAGTCGAATGCTCGCGGGACAGGCCCTTAAATAGCTGCGGTCCAAGCACCGAGAGCCTTAGCGGTACCACACTAGTCACTGCCTGCCATTATGAAAGGGCCCCGTTACTCATAACTCTTCGTTTCCTATCTTCCAATCACTTCTCTATCCATGTTATCAATCTACCCCCAATGCCATGTGCCCTAAATTTTCCCACTGATCACCTATGTGGGGCCTTATCAAATGCTTTCTGAAAGTCCAGGGCGAATCTCTACACAATACTCCAGATGTGGTCTTACCAGAGACCGATTCAACTGCAGAAAAACTGTATACCACTGCATAGGAAGCCCTATACAACTGCAGACGAATTCAGCTCAGTGTTCTACAGTATTACGGTATATATTGGGTTCTGAAATCGAATAAGCATTCATCGGCTGTGACAAACTTAAGGACAGAACTGCTGCTAGTGTACCAGAATTTATATTCAATAACTTACACAAATATACTTGTGATGAGAAACTTGCAGCACAGACATACGATGGAGCAATGGTAATGGTATCAAACGTAAATGGTGGTCAAGCTAAAGTAAGTGAAAAGGCACCATCAGCTTTATTTACTCTCTACTAGGCTCATAAGTTGAATATTTATCAGTCTCATTCAGATAAATACAATAAAATACAATACAATACAATCCGTTTTATTCGTCACATTCCACATAAAGTGCAAGTGCAATGAATTTGTCAGCAGCGGTACAATGATAAAGAACACATAATACACAATACAACTTCAACACAAACATCCACTACAGCATCCATCACTGTGTGGAAGGCACAACATTTGACCAGTCCTCCTCCATTTCCCCCCGTGGGCGGGACCAGAGTTCAGAGTCAGTCCAGGATCGGCTCTTCCCCACCGGAGACCTCGGCTTTAGGTTGGTGTAGGCCGCGCAGTCCCCGCCGCAGCCAGAAGCACTGCAGACTGCAGGGCCGGCGGTCGAAGCTCCCCTCCAGGTGTGATGGTAAGTTCACGCCGGGCCCGCGGTAGAAGTTGGCCGCGGGCCGGCGGTGGAAGCTCCTTCTTCTCCCGGGTCCACCACGAGGGATCCCGGGCTGCGGAAGCCGCGCCAGCTGGAACTCTACAGGCCGCGGCTTCAGGCTACCGGCTGCCGCGGGCCAGCGAAACGGAGCGCACCCCTCCGGCGAGCCCCAGCGAGGGTTCGCCTGCTCCACGCCGAGAGTCCACGCTCCCCCCCGTCGCTGAAGCCCCGGGCGCGTCTCCGGGAAAGGCCGACTCGTTGTTAGGCCACGGGGGAGGCGACTTGGAAAACGTCGCCTCTCCATGGAGGAGGCGACCGAAACGGTTTCCCCTTCACCACCCCCCACACAAGACACACAAAGAAACACAAAAAAAAACTTTAAAACATACTAAAAAAACTAAAATAGTTGAAAAGAAACGGACACGCTGCTGACAGGGCGCCGGCTTGCAGCGCCCCCACCGACCGATTTCCATATCTGAATGTACAGGCCTTTTCAAGACCATTGAAGCACTTGCCTCATGTTTTAGTCATTCTACAAAACGAACGGAATTTCTTGATGAAATAGTGCAGAGACGCATTCCAAAGGCAGCAGCATCCAGATGGACTTCAACCTCAAAGCAAATCCCAACCATAAGACAATATAGCATAACACATAAGGCGTCGAACAACATCGTACCTTTCCAGCCAGGCAGAAATGTAATTCATCCCCACGTCTTCACACACTCAGAGGGTTCCTTCCACGGAACGGAATCAATGCTTCCTACTAATATGAATGGTAGCGCTGGATGATGAGGGGTGATCTTATAGAGGTATATGAGATCATATGAGGAATTAATCGGGTAGATGCACCGAGTCTCTCCCACAGAATAGGTGGGAGAGGTAGGTGATTTCTGATAGGTGCCCAGTGCACAGAGGTTTAAGATGAAGGGGAAAGTTGGAATCTGAGAGGTAACGTATCCACACAACCATATAACCATATAACCATATAACAATTACAGCACGGAAACAGGCCATCTCGGCCCTTCTAGTCCGTGCCGAACGCATAATCTCCCCTAGTCCCATATACCTGCGCTCAGACCATAACCCTCCATTCCCTTCCCATCCATATAACTGTCCAATTAATGTTTAAATGATAAAAACGAACCTGCCTCCACCACCTTCACTGGAAGCTCATTCCACACAGCTACCATTCTCTGAGTAAAGAAGTTCCCCCTCATGTTACCCCTAAACTTCAGTCCCTTAATTCTCATATCATTTCCCCTTGTTTGAATCTTCCCTACTCTCAGTGGGAAAAGCTTTTCCACGTCAACTCTGTCTATCCCTCTCATCATTTTAAAAACCTCTATCAAGTCCCCCCTTAACCTTCTGCGCTCCAAAGAATAAAGCCCTAACTTGTTCAACCTTTCTCTGTAACTTAGTTGCTGAAACCCAGGCAACATTCTAGTAAATCTCCTCTGTACTCTCTCTATTTTGTTGACATACCACACCACAAAGGTTGGTGGATGCATGGAACAAGCTACAAGAGGAGGTAGTTGAGGCAGGGACTATCCAACATTTAAGAAACAGTTAGACATGCACCTGGATAGAAAAGGTTTGGAGTGATATGAACCAAATGCGGGTAGGTTCGATTAGGGTAGCTGGGACATGTTGTTCGGTGTGGGCAAGTTGGGCCGATGGTCCCGTTTTCGCATTGTATCACTCTATGACTCTATAACTCTATGCTTGTAGAATCCTAAATAGCAGCCAATAATTGCACCGCTATCGCAAAATGTGTTTTCCCCGTCAAGACATGCCGTGTGTGACGGGAGCGGTGGAATTATAGACATTTCTGGTAGGGCCACATTTCAATCGGAATCACCGTTTGATGGCTTGGTCGTTTTCCCTTTCCTCATTACACTATGTTCTGGATGAAATGACAATGTTGAAAGTGTACTTTTCTCCACAGTTCCATCTATATCTTTGATGGATTTGCTAGAGTTCGACAAAGAAGTCAATATCGTATTGATATATGCATCTTAATCCAGTTTCCTTCATTCCCAGTTCTGTGTTTCTTGGGGGGGAAAGAGCACGGTACCACGATTGCAGTATATCTTTGCATACTTCACAGTTTACATTGCTTCGCTAACTGCAGCTAATATACTAGGATCAATTCATTCCTGCTATATGCAGCATTATTTTGACTGACAGATTACTTTTTTGGATTTGTACTCCTTCCCCCAAATACTGCCGGTTTAAATGCAAGATACAGGTATATTTTGCACAACTGGAACAGAAGTCTAAGCCGGAATTGATGTCATTTCACCTGGAAATGGCAAATGGTGGGGGGGGGGGGGGGGGGAATGGGGAGTTGTGGGGGGGGGGGGGGAGTGTGTTGGAAGCGAGGAACTACCTCGCCCTCCGCTTACCTCGCACCTTCACCTTTCGGCCTCACCCAGCAGCTCCATGTCCCACTAAAACTTCGCTCCAAGTCTTCCGGTTCAACTGAACACGCTGCTCAGCCCGGCCTCCGGAACTTTATTCTCCGCGGGTGCCGGGAGCGACGTTACCTCCACGCTGACTGACAGGCGAGCTGACCAATCTGTTGATCTCGCAATTTTTGAAAACGTCATACCTTTTCTAATATTTCACCGATCCGGCCAATACTTGCTGTGCTTTGAGCATAGGATAAGGGTGAGTAAGGTGGCGAATAATGCCGAGCGATATACGTTACCCTTTTAGCGCAAATTACAAAAAGAAAACCGGAGTGATCAAGTTGAGATTTTTAGTAAGTACAGCTGGAGTGCTGAAGTAACAAGTGGAACATAAAATTGACATACAGGTCTTGTAAGTATTAGAATATTACGTAAAAATTAACGTTCGAAAATATTAGTGGATTAATGGAATAAGGATATTGAAATGTTTTCCAGCACTCTTCATGGCAGGGCGATCATATCTTTTTAAAAGCAACTGCGATGAATGAATAAAATAACACGTACAATCAGAAAAAAAAGCGCCACATCAGGGATTAACGCAATGGTTAAGGATTATAAACGGGCGTTTCCTGTGGAGATGTGTTCTACAACGAGATAAACAAAGGTTTTGGGGGAGATCGTATGAGACCCTGTGACATCTATGGGGGGGGGGGGGGGGTCGCCTTCCTGTATGTGTATGGCTGTCCAGCGTGCAGCTGTCCGTTTTTTCACCCCTTTTGTTTAATTTGTAGTGAGTGAAAGTGCCTGGTTTTTGGAGGTTTAGTCCTTTTTTTATGTGGGGGGTGTGGGCGTGGGGGGGGGGGACTGCTTTTCATGGGCCCTACCTGGTCGTAGAGGCGGTTATCCACCGAACAGCACATTCGACCCGTCCTCGCGGCCTACTAGCAGGTCTGGAGCGGTGTTTCCTGAGGGGACCGGCCATAACTTCGGCTTCGGCGGCGGCACAGCGCTGGTGCGTAGGATCGGAGTGGGCGATGACTTGCCCGGGTCACCGCGCTGGAACTCCGGCATGCTGAGGCCGCCGATGGAACATCGCCGAGCTGTGGGTCTGTGGAGCGGCCAGCTGCTGGCGGCAGCGCTGAACATTACATCGGGAGCCTGGGATCTCTCGCCGAGATCGTCAGTGGTGGAGCTCTATCCAGCGAGAAGGGCCTGGAATATCGGGCCTCCGTAAAAGCGACTGCGTAGGCCTGAATAGGCCTGACAATGGGTGGACAAGGGGACGGGGACTGGACTTTGCACCTTCCCTCATAATGGGAACCATTGTGGGGGGATGTTTTTTATGTCTAAATGTATTTATCATTGTTTTGTTTTATTCTTTTTTTAATGTTCTGCAATGGCAACCCGCATTTCACTACACCAATTGGTGTATCTGAGAAATAAAGAACCTTTGAACCTTTGAATGTACACAGATAACTGTTTAGAACAGCTTGGAACTAAGTTATGGCGAAACGGACTTGGTTTCTCAAAAGAATCGGCTTGAAGAAATAATAGTTTTGTTACAAAAATGCTTTCTGTCATTATGGCATGCATACCAATTTGGTAACTAGTTCCGGAGGATGTTGAATACAAACAACTAAGTTTGAGCGCATCCGCACCAAAATTTCTAAGCACATTTTATGTTATCTTAAAGGGAATTGAAAGAAAAGAAAACATGCCTGGGGGGACTCCAAACATTGGATGATTAAAGAAATCCGAAATGCACAATTATTAGAGAGAGGGGAGAAGATGTAGATAGGCACTTAATCTTATTTAGCTTTCACGTCACTGACATATCCATATGCGTAATGTTACTATTTAGCCGATCAAACAAAATAACGACGGTATTTCTTTAAAATCCATTAAAAATACATGTTTTACGCACGTTACAAATTGAAATATCAGGAAGAGAAATATCAGCATTGTTGTAGTTCTGTCACTATCAATAATGCTGTCGTGACCATGAATGACATCGCACACAAATTGATACATTTAGGTTTTACTTCCTGGAACAGAATGTGAACTTGCACTGTATTTTATAAAATCTGATACACCAATTGAACTCCGCGAATAACACACTCGACTATAATTTGGCTTGATCTCATTTATACATTTCGGAATCGAAAATATCGGGTACGGCTTGAGTGCGGAATACTTTAAAGAACCTTGGACGACGGAAGGTACGTTTACATAACAGTGGTATACACATGTGGAAAGGCAGTGCGATATTCAGGTCGGTGCTTTCTCAAATATGAGACAAAACTTTAAATTGTAAATTAGCAATCAAATGTTTTCATATGTTTTTCCGATAATCTGAAATGATCTACTGCTCTCGTAGGTATTAATGGAGACGAACTGGCGTTTGCAATCACGGTGGATTACACAATAGCTCACTGAAATTATTGCAGTCCAATTCTTTCATTCACAATCGCTGGAAAGTAAACCCGGGCTTCTTAACTTTATCAAACAACACTAGTCTTCAAGGGAAACTATTATACTATGCATTTGGTGTAATTGTGTAGCCCTAAGAGTCGATACTGTAATAAGAATGGTTTGCGGTATGCAGCCTTACAACTGAATGTTCAGGTAAACAAGATGTTAATACTGGAAACCAAATTCAAAGCGTTTCTACTATGCCTTCATCGTATGAGTATTTACAAATGCACACAATAATTTTAAAATCAATGCAATATTGGGATTGGGAAAGGGGGAGATGCAGCGAGACCTGGGTGTCATGGTACACCAGTCATTGAAGGTAGGCATGCAGGTGCAGCAGCCAGTAAAGAAAGCGAATGGTATGTTAGCTTTCATGGCAAAAGGATTTGAGTATAGGAGCAGGGAGGTTCTACTGCAGTTGTACAGTATTGCGTACAGTTTTGGTCTCCAAATCTGAGGAAGGACATTATTGCCATAGAGGGAGTGCAGAGACGGTTCACCAGACTGATTCCTGGGATGTCAGGACTGTCTTATGAAGAAAGACTGGATAGACTTGATTTATACTCTCTAGAATTTAGGAGATTGAGATGGGATCTTATAGAAACTTACACAATTCTTAAGGGGTTGGACAGGCTAGATGCAGGAAGATTGTTTCCGATGTTAGGGAAGTGCAGGACAAGGGGTCACAGCTTAAGGTCAGGGGGAAATCCTTTAAAACCGAGAAGAGAAGAACTTTTTTCACACAGAGAGTGGTGAATCTCTGGAACTCTCTGCCACAGAGGGTAGTTGAGGCCAGTTCATTGGCTATATTTAAGAGGGTTAGATGTGGCCCTTGTGGCTAAGGGGATCAGGGGGTATGGAAAGAAGGCAGGTACGGGATACTGAGTTGGATGATCAGCCATGATCATATTGAATGGCGGTGCAGGCTCGAAGGGCCGAATGGCCTACTCCTGCACCTAATTTTTATGTTTCTATGTTTAATATATATATATATATATGGGTAAGAAATGCAGCTGCTAGTTTAAATCGAAGATAGGAACAAAAAACTGGAGTAACTTTGGAAAGAAGGAATACATGACCTTTGTGTCTACAAAATGTATATATATTTCTTTTCTATGGTGTCATGCGATATTGAAAGTCTTCTGGAATTGTAAATGTGTAAAAAGTAGATGGAGCGCGGAGAAACATAAATTAACGCAAATAATGTAAACTGTTTGCGAGCAGTAATTATACCCTGCGCTGAGTTATATAGCCTTGCCCTGAGAACAGGACTTTATCATTCCCCACAGGAAACAATCTTTGCATCTTGAAACGAAGGCTACAATACAGTAAAGTACATTAAAACTGTCAAATAATGGATTTGACGCGGGTCTCTGGCACAAAAAACCCTCCTTGTGCAAAATTCAACTTGTCAGCAATAAATGAAAGTAAATTAAAATGACTAACAATAGTAAATTACCAATCCTAACATATTTTTAAAATTATTATTATTATTATTATTGTTATTATTATTATTATTATTATTATTATTATTATTATTATTATTATTATTATTAACAGTAGTGCTACTAGCAGCAGTAGTAACGGCAGTAATATTAGTAGTAGTTGTAGTAGTAGTAGCAGTGGAAGTAGTAGTATTCGTAGTAGTACAAGTAGTAGTAGTAGTAGTAGTAGTAGTAGTAGTAGTAGTAGTAGTAGGAGTAGTACTAGTGGAAGTAGTCGTATTAGTACTATCAGTAGAAGCAGAAGTGGTAGCAAACGATTGGAATACTCGTTGACCAAATCATTGAACGGAAATGCAATCATTGTTTACAACAAGGCTATTGTTCAACATGTTCGCCCATATACTTGCAAGCATTTAGTTCGACACAAATTGAAACATAACATGAAATGAAGAGGTAATGGAACAGGGCATACCAGGAATGTGTTATGTACACGTATAGTTCTTGGCTATTTTAGCCCAGACTTGATACCCACGCAAACACATGACTTTATCTTGGATGGTGTTCAATGTGACTGTTGTTTGCTTGCAAGGATGTTTGAGCAATAGAAAGGATCAGGTAGATACAATATATCGTATTTTTCTAGCATGTTTAAAATATTATGACGAAGGTCTATTCAAAGCAGAAACAAAGTGACACGATTATTGACCAATAAATTCCTCTGCGTGTGTGTTATAAGTAGCGAGAAGATATGAGATGTGACGTAGATTTAAAGTAATTGCAGTAAAACTTAAGGGATCTAAATTGTTCCATTTGCATATGTACTATGTTTTAAAATAAATGTATTGATCCTCTGAATATTCAATTTTTACAGCTGCTGTTGGTGAAATGGCGGCTCCAGTTGACGAATATATGAACATTGGCACTGAACCCTATGAGGAAAGTAATTCGAGCCAAATAGACAGTGGCGAAGATGAAACGAAGTGCGCATCTCTTATCTCGAGAGGTAATTGCATGCAGTAAAGAGACAATGGCAAATATTAAAATAAAATACAAAGTAGATTAACTGTCACATCTCCAAATGCATGTAATGTTCAAACTAATGATGGACATCTAACAGAAAGTTTTAAAATTATAAAATGACTATACAAGCTAGATGCAAGGAAAATGATCCCAATGTTGGGGAAGACCAGAACCAACGGCGCCAGTCTGAGAATGAAGGGTAGTCCACTTAAAACTGAGATGTGCAAAACGTTTTCATCCAGAAAGTTGTGGATTAGTGGAATGCACTGCCATGGAAGGAAGTAGAGGCCAGTTCCCTGGTTTGAATATAAAGGAGAGTTGGATACAGTTCAAGGGTTAACGGAATCATGGGGTAAGGGGAGAAAGCAGGCACATGTTATTGATTTGGATGATCAGCCATGACCCTAATGAATGGCGGTGCTGCTTGCACGGCCAAATGCCTCTCCCTACACCCATTTGCCAATACCTAAACATATGGTCATATGCTGTGTGGAAACAGGCCCTTCGACCCAACATGTTCAAACCGGCCAACAATTCCACAGTTATAATAGTCGCACTTACATGTGCTTGGTCCACATCCCTTCAACCCGATTTTATCCCTGTACATGTCTACCTTATTAATAAACGATAGGATATTCCCAGCCTCAACTAACTCCTCCAGTCGCTTGGTCCATACACCTACCATTCTTTGTGTGAAAATTCACCCCTCGGATTCATACCAAATCATTGCCAATTTACCTTGAACATGTGTTTAAGAAGGAACTGCAGATGCTCGAAAATCGAAGGTACACAAAAAAACTGGAGAAACTCAGCGGGTGCAGCAGCATCTGTGGAGCGAAGGAAATAGGCAACGTTTCGGGCCGAAACCCTTCTTCAGAAACCCTTGAACATGTGTCCCCCTGTCCTCGATCACTCTATTCAGGCAGTAGACTTTTTGACTTTAGGAAACTACCCAATCTATTCCTCTCGTGATTCTGTTCGCCACTATACGTTCACCCCACATCCTCGTGACTTACATTTAAGTATTTTTTTTTAATGCAGAGGACGGGGGGGGGGGGGGGGGGGGGGGGGGGGGGGGGGGGGGACATCGATTAAAAACTTGACATTTTGGTTAATATGCCATGTCATATATTACATATATTTGATTTAAACATAGTTAAAAACCAGAGATAGGCACAAAATACTGGAGTAACAGAGGGACAGGCTGAGTTAATCAGTCTGAAGAAGGGTCTCGACCCGAATCGTCACCCATTCCTGCTCTCCAGGTATGTTGCCTGTTCCGCTGAGTGACTCCAGCATTATTTTTTATCTTCGGTTTAAGCCAGTGTTTGCATTTGTTAAAACCCTGGATCGTAATCAATCATGTACTGGACAGTGTTTCACCTTGCAAGCTTTCCAGCATTTTTCCTTGTCACTACTGCAGAATTTAAGATGTATTTGTTCCGTTTATTTGCACATAATTTTGAAATACACCGTCAGACATTATTCTGCTTTAAAACCCTCTCACTATGCATGCATGACCACCAAATATACATTGCCATTACGGATCTAAATTTCATCAGTAGACACGAATAACATAATGTCATAAATGCTTAATATTTGTTGTTGGTGACTGTAAATCTAAATCTGAATATTCAATTAAAGGTTAAAGAGTATTTTATGCATACTCATGCAAGCAGTTAGTTGACATATTCGGTTAAATAATGAATGCAATTAGTTGACGTTTAGGTAGTAATAATGTCGGTGGATAGATGAACATTTTCGATATGTACATAAAACACCTGGCGTGTGCTTCGCTGGCGAGGGCCTGATTCAGATGCCCGCAATTTGCTGATTAATCTTCCATTTATTTTCCCGTGATGCGTGAGTGGTGGACGCAAATGCGCTCGCTGCATTTAAGGTACTTTTGGATAGGGAGATGGATATGCATAAGACGGGAGGAATATGGATTGGGTGCTGATAGATATTAATTTTTCTTGTGATCAATTTGTGCTTATAAATTGTGGGGCGAAGAGCGTATTCCCGTGTCGTTCATATTCTATGTTATCTACGCGAAACCAACGAAACGTCTGTCCATGATGTAGATAATAACAACGTGTGGCTAGAAAAACAGTGTGTAGGGCGATTGTAGAGTGATATACTCACGTTCACTAATGTCTAATGCGGTGTAAACACTTTTCTAAACATTTTTGTAATTTCACTGAATTTTGATTATTGACTATTTAAAATGTTAAACCAAAAATAAATGTGTACAAACTGTTGCTTTGCAAAGTCAACAACCAAATATTAAAAAAAAAACAATACTACAACATAAATGTATCATTGATTCACGCCCACAAAACTACATCGGCACCGACCCCACCTGCTCAAATATCCACCTCCGTAAAACTACAACGCCATTTAATTCTGTTGCAGAGATGACAAAACTGATGGAAAATTTCAAGGACGCAGGTAGAGGATAACACAATTCAATAATTATTCAACGTTCACTGCTTTAATAAACAAATAATAAAATGCTCCGATATTTCTTGTAGTTTCATCAATTTGCGAGTTGTACCAACATTATGTTTCAGTCTACAGATTTGCAACACAGTTTATTAGAAGCTAAGCGAACAGCCATGACATACTCGATTTAAAGTTTTAATAGCCTCGGTTTATATAAGTTATCATTTATCTTAATTTGGTGCATTTTTATAATATTTTCCTTCTTCTCCCAGAAAACAAGCTGAGCGAAAGAGAAAAAGGTGCATTCCTGAAATACGATTCATCACATCCAGTAATATATTCTCTACGTATTCTCTGAGCACACTTCAGTACACTTATCGATGTGTGGCATGGCACGGATTTCCTTCAGTACGAATGAGAATGTTCTAAACGCTTCAGACCAAGATACACCAAGATATGCCAGCATTTTAATTTCATTTAGCAAATTCATATTACATGAGCAAGTACACGTTAGTTGTGCCATTCATTTATTAAAATACTGCCCTCTGTGATTGGTTTTGTGGATTTACAAGGTTTTACCCATTGGACCTGACGAAAAGTGATATTGTATGTCGGCTGAACTCTTCATGTAGGAAACAAAATACATGTTTTTTTTTCTAATTTTACTTAATGTTTGCTAAATTTTGGTTGATTAGCTTGAACCTTTGACGCTTTCAACTACGTTAATTATTTGCTCCTCAATGACTTCTGAATAACATTGATCCAAGAGAATGAGAGATGATTACTGTCGTGAAAAATTAATATTTTGCCTGGCAGGTTAGATTATCTTACCCCTTAGTCAACAGACAGAACAGCGTGGATAATTCCATAATGGGAATCTGCATGACTTGGCATTCGTTGCTGGGACGATCGAATCATTGTATTCAAAGAGAAATGAAAGAGGACTTGAAAACCTGATTAACGTGAATCTCAAACGAAAATGCTAATACTCCTATCTATTTATTCATTTAGAACTGAATAACGTAATTGACACTTTAAACTACAAAGGTGAGAAATAAACATTTAGAGCAAATGGATTTCAGCATGGGTTCATAGCCTGTTTCATTTTTAGAAATCCTCCATAACATGAACTCAGTAATCTTGACAATTTACTATTGCATGTTGGGAATGATTTGCGGTAAAATTTAATGTAAAACAATATTGTTCATTCACCGATTATTATTGGAGTAGAATTATGTTGTGGAACTCAAATTATTACGTCATGACAAATCTTGATTCAATTGCTGTTATATTAAGTGAAATCTGATTATTATGATCGTAAACGTCTTCAACTTTTGTACATTTTCTTTTCGGGATAGAAAATATGTTCGATCTGCAAGAAAAAGGCAAGTGCTAAAATGTTTGGCTTGGCTGTAGATGCAATCGCTGTACAGACCACTCTAGCTTACAGTCACTTTATACTAGCGCTATACCACGCAGAGATTTGCCCCTCAGCCCACCTTGTCTATGTCGACCCAGTATTAATCCCTAATTTAGAAACCCGTTTAAAAAGTGACCATTGCTTCTCGTTGTAAAATATATTATTGCTACTCAATCCTAACGTGATCCTTGTTATTGAGCCAACATTGACTTCCCCATTACCTATTTGGAAAATGAAATATCTATTTGCAGCAATCTGTTGAAATGGAAATTCATTGTCTAACCTCCAGGTTATTTTTCCGCATTTTTCTCGACAATATAAGCAGGACACACATATGGTCTAAATGTTCTGCTGTAAATGGCACTGTAATTTGCCGTAGTATAAGATTCATGAAAATACTATTGCAAATATTATCGAAATATGGTCGAAATTACTTGGTTATCTCCAGCACCAATTATATATTGCCTAATGTCTATTGTCTATTGAAAGGGGAAATAAATAATGTTCTTCTTTTTTTTTAATTTTGCCTTTTTATTTTAAATATGTTTCAATATTATTATAACGCATTTGTTTTTCAAATTTATTTTGAGGGTCCAGGGATTCAAATTTAGTGTTATACACAATACCCAGTATGACAGACACATTTTGAAAATAGATCGACCTCTGCCCTAGATCTACATTCAGTCAAAATGTCCAAGAGAGTAGTAGATGATTTCATCTCTGCTAAATTAGCATCACTGTTCCTCTTACACCACGTCCTGGCGGGAGACTACAAAATTCCACAACAGTAGGGTCCCTAGTTCGAATACGTATCGGTCTGTTATTTTATTTATCCTGCTTCCGCATTGCAATAATAGTGCACACACAATATCAAAAAAGAACGTGATAGATATAGTGAATTTTATTTCAGAATTGGATCATCTGAGGATGAATTTTCAAAACTTACGTGAGTAAAATATATCTTTGATAATCGGTGGCCAGATACTTTCCTTGCGAAAACGTGGTATGCAGACGCATGGAAAGACAAGGCAAGACAAGATCAGATGAGACCACAAATGTTGTAAAAAGAAAATGCTGGAGAAATTCACTGAGTCGGGTAATATCAATGCAGGAAAAAGAACACAATAACACTTTGGGTCTAGGCCATTATTCAGATTGATGGTAGAGAAGGGAGAAACAGATGATATGAGCTGGGCATTGATTGAAGGCCCCAGGTAAGGGTATGATTTAATGGAACATTAGTGTGGGGAACGGGATAATTTATGGCATGGGCTAGAAGTGAATTGGGCAAGATAAATGGATGCAAATGGCCGTAACTGAGAGGAAAATACGGCGGGGAGTGAAATGGAGAATCGGGCGGAGTGATGGTGGGTAGAAATGGATGGGAGGGGCTAAAATCTAGACCCGGAATAAGGAGCAGTACGTGATGAGCGAATGGAGGAATGTGGCTGACGGGAAATAAATGGGTCAAATCAGATTGAAAAATAGATATGTCTACGCGGGTGGGGAATATGATGCGGTGGAGAATGGTTTTCTTGAAACGTAATGGGATTAAAACAAATCAGAGTAAATCAAAAAATGTGATCATATCTTTCTGTTACCGTCGTCTATAATCCAATCTGAGTCGAACGTGCCAGCCACAGAGGCGCAACCAAAGCAATGCAGTAAATACATATGCTTGTTTGTACTCTCACAATAGGAATAATTGTCGGTGCATTTCTTTTATATTGGTTGCTGATTTCAACTGGGGTGTATTTTAAACCAAGGAACACGAAGTTCACGGATGCTGATGCAATATATATTTGTCTTGTTATCAGATAAAGCTCTTACACAGAAAGATACGGGTAAACGCATATACGTGTTTGAAAGATTGCATGATAGGAGGGTCTAGCAATGAGCTGCATGTAAACGAAACTGGATTGAGCGGAATGGAAGGAATGCAGAAAGGTTCTGTTGAAAGGCGTAGCAATAATGTCTGTATTCAGTATATTGTCTCGGTATGGAGATTCATTAATTGCTGGGTTTTTTGTATAGCTTTGTGTGTAAATCCCCAAATAAATGAAATACTGACGCTTTCATTTTGTTGTCGAAATATCCTAAATATTCAGAACAGTCTGATTCAAAAGACCAACATATCTATTGTCCACTAAGGTTCATTCCGCCCTTGCTGAATATTTTCCAGAGATATTTAATCTTTCTGAACCTTCGCAATACTTTGCCAAAATGCATAAATATTGCAGGTCAACATTAAAAAGGAAGAAATATTTGATTTTAATGCCACAGCACATGTGCATATACATTTACTTAAAACGCCGAAAACATATTTGTTTATAGAAATGGAACAGCTAAGAAAAAATCTGAAAGATGCAGGTGAAAATACTTCTAATTTCTTTCCTGGTAGCTTTCATGATAATATGGCTGGCTTCTGGGTTCAAGGGACGCGTGGTTCCGTTATGCAAAACAGTTTATTAGGCACACCTTGCTGGAAAACATAACAGCTCGGGAGATAGTGACGAACACACGTACTCACGTTTGTGCTGGCCTGCAGCACCCTCGATATTGTAAACATACTAGATGAATTATTTCTTGGAACCGAGAAACTTCAGACTGTATCTTTTTCGGGTACCTGAGAAGGTTAAAGATCTGGGGAATATAGTGGGAGGACACGTTAAGGAGGGAGGACATGGAAATGAAGGTATCCGCACTCCATAAGGCGGCACGCGATCTTCAAGGATCCAACATTGGTCTTAACTATATTTTTCTTCTTCACATCCCTAAATAAGCTTTTACTATCCTGCTTTATATTCTTGGCTAGCTTACCTTCGTACCTCATCTTTTCTCCCCGTATTGTCTTTTTGGTTATCTTCTTTAAACATTACACAATCCTTTTGCTTCCCGCTCATCTTTGCTACGTTGGACTTCATCGCTTTAATTTCTATATTGTCCCTGAGCTCCTTTGTGAGCCATGGCCCCTCCCTCTTTTTCCCTTTGGAAACTATCTTCCTCCTAGGAATGAACTGATCCTGCACGTTCTGTATTATTCCTAGAAATAACTGCCACTTTTGTTCCACTGTCATCGCTCCTAGCGTATTTTTCCAGTCAACGTTGGTCAGCTCCTCCCTCATGGCCCCAATAGGCCCCTTTATTCAACTGTAACAATCACACCTCCGATCTACCATTCTCCCTCTCCAATTGTAGATTAAACCTGACCCATGTTATGGTCACTGCCTCCTAATGGCTTACAAAATACAAAACTTACAACATTTTTAAGGGGTTGGACAGGCTAGATGCAGGAAGATTGGTCCCGATGTTGGGGAAGTCCAGAACAAGGGGGTCACAGTTTAAGGATAAGGAGGACGTCTTTTAGGACCGAGATGAGGGAAACTTTTTTCACACAGAGAGTGGTGAATCTGGGGATTTCTCTGCCACAGAAGGTAGTTGAGGCCAGTTCATTGGCTATATTTAAGAGGGAGTTAGATGTGGCCCTTGGGGCTAAAGGGATCAGGGGGTATGGAGAGAAGGCAGGAACAGGATACTGAGTTGGATGATCAGCCATGATCATATTGAATGGCGGTGCAGGCTCGAAGGGCCGAATGGCCTACTCCTGCACCTATTTTCTATGTTTCTATGTTTCTATTAACCTCGACGTCCTTTACAAATCCGGTTCAGTACATTAAACTAAATCCAGAATTGCCTTATCACTGGTAGGCCCCAATACCAGCCTCTCTAAGAATCCATCATGAACGCATCCTACAAAGTCCCTTTCTTGAGGTCCAGTACCAACCTGATGTTTTTCATTCTACCTGCATGTTAAAATATCGCATTACAACCACATCATTACATTTGCTACATGCGGGAGTAGGCCATTCGGCCCTTCGAGCCTGCACCGCCATTCAATATGATCATGGCTGATCATCCAACTCAGTATCCTGTACCTGCCTTCTCTCCATACCCCCGATACATTTAGCCACAAGGGCCTCATATAACTGCCTCTTAAATAATGCCAATTAACTGGCCTCAACTACGTTCTGTGGCAGAGAATTCCAGAGATTCGCCAATCTCAAGGGTATACCCTTGAATATTGAGTTCCCAGCCCTGGCCCTCTTGCAGCCAAGTCTCAGTAATTCCCAAAACATCATACTAGCCAGGATCTAACTGAGCCTCAAGCTCGTCCACTTTGTTCATTATACTCGGCGTATTCATATACAGCACTTTGACCTCCGTAGTCAACTCCCCCCTCGCTCATTGATCATTACGTCCTTGCATTATCTAGATTATTTTCTCACATGTATTTTGTCTACCGAAACAGAGGAATCAAGCATTGAAAGAGAAAGAGGTTAGTAGAACCATTGGAACATGACTCGTGTTGAACTTGTAGTTTCATCAATAGAAGAGATGCTCATCCCTGTTATCCTTAGCTGTATTTACATCAATAACTTCGAAAAAATGAATTTCGTTTTCTCCGTAATTGGCGGAGTGTAGGAACATTTACAAAGTCCCCACTGAACGTATTCCCTGCCTGCACTCCATTACCCCCCCCCCCCCCCCCTCTCCTCTCTCCTCTCTCTCTCTCTCTCTCTCTCTCTCTCTCTCTCTCTCTCTCTCTCTCTCTCTCTCTCTCTCTCTCTCTCTCTCTCTCTCTCTCTCTCTCTCTCTCTCTCTCTCTCTCTCTCTCTCTCTCTCTCTCTCTCTCTCTCTCTCTCTCTCTCTCTCTCTCTCTCTCTCTCTCTCTCTCTCTCTCTCTCTCTCTCTCTCTCTCTCTCTCTCTCTCTCTCTCTCTCTCTCTCTCTCTCTCTCTCTCTCTCTCTCTCTCTCTCTCTCTCTCTCTCTCTCTCTCTCTCTCTCTCTCTCTCTCTCTCTCTCTCTCCTGTATTCGTCTCGTCATTGAAACAAACTGTCCTTTCATTGAGTTCTTTACACGACACTTTTTTTCATACGAGGGAATGTGTTGGTCAATTTACCAATTAAATAATAGTCAGTAATTTGTATTGTCAGAACTGAACGCCGTGAAGCAAATCTTGCAAATGACACGTGAGAAAACTACTATTGCATTTCAATAACGTACGCAAAATAAAAGTAGGTGCAAGTACTGTTGCAATGAACATGTTTGTAAATAATAACAACGTTGCTATGGACGTGTTTGTAAATTGGAACCCGTTGGGTCCCAGCATCACACGGGAGGGCTGGTCACCAAACGCAATAGTCCACCTCTCCATCAATTACAATATTGCTGGCCAGTGGATGGGGGCTTTTTGTATCGCTAGTATGGGTGTTGTGGGCCGAAGGGTCTGGTTTCCAGAGGGCTCGTATGTACTTTGTGGGCCGAATGGATTATTGAGCTGGCACCTCAGTCACTGAGGCCTGGCAGTACAGTCACTCAGACCTGGCCGGCTGGCAGTTGAGAAACTGCCAGAAATTCTGCCCAAAACAGGTGACAGAATGTGCGAGAAAGGGAAGAGGGTGGACTGTATGGATTATTGAGCTCGTAGTTCATTAAATCGTGGCTGGCGGGGCTGGCAGTTCACTGACTCATGGCTGGTGGACTGGCAGTTCACGGACTCATGGCTGGTGGACTGGCAGTGCAGTCACTCATGGCTGGTGTGGTGGCAGTTCATTCAGTCACCTCTCCACCCTTCAACCCCCCCCCCCCCCCCCCCCCACTATGCTCCTTGTCATTCCCATTCCCCCCAGCGCATTGAGTCCACCCCCCCCCCCCCATGCACTCTTAGTGGCTCTCCCACAGAGCAGCCATTCCTGCCTATTAGGTCGACATTGTGATGATGAACACGCAGGCAAGAAAAGAGGGAAATGATTCATTAAAGTTTTTAAGGTGAACTACAATTTAAATGTTAAAGATGAGAATTATTAAGTTATTTCTTGTTGTGTCTCTTGTTGCTGCTCACGGCGTCTGTATGTCCCTTTGCTGTTGATATAAACATAAACTATAAAAATATTGAGTGATTGAACGGTCAAATTTTAACGAAGAAAATTTAAGAATTTATCTCTGAAGTCATCAGTCAACGAAGCACGCCTTTAATGACAACATTCTTGGTCGACGTTCCATCTTGCAGGAAAACCTTTTCATTTCCTTTAATCTTTCCTCGGCTAAGAGCCACATATAGTTGTCCATGCTGAAATGCCGGTTTGTCGAGGTCGATCAACACCTTCTGCATTGCTTGTCCTTGTACTTTATGGGTCGTCATTGCAAAACTTCATTGGGTCGGCTGAAGAGGAAAGCGTTCACCTTCTGTTAAATTGAGTGCCATCCTACGAATGAGAACAATGTCATCTTTGAAGGCTCACATGTTGATCTTTGCAACGATCAGATTATTGTGTAGCCTTTCCACAATCATCCTCGTTCCATTGCATAGATTTGGCGGTTCCAAGCTTCTCATTAATATGATTGGAGATCCTTTTTTTTCAACTCCAATTTGTGTGGTGGTGATTCAAAGAGCTCGAGTGAATCGAGGAATTCTGTTGGGACGTGAGTATCATGAGTTCCGTCAGTGACAGCATTGAAAGAAAAGTGCTCAGCGATTCCAGGGAAGCGTCGGATACATGTAGAATTGTGGCGTGGTGTGGGGTGTGGTATGGCGGCGCCGAACGGCAGCGGCTCGACTGCAGTCCGTCTGTCTTTTCTATATTTTTTGTCTCGTTAAATGTATGTTTGATTCCAGTTTTATTCTTCTTTTAGCTGTGTATATGTGAGGGGATGGGGAGGGGGGGGGGACATTTTAATCGCGTCATCTATTCCCTGTTCGGGAGCCGACTTTTCCCCAGTCTGGTCTCTGATGTCGTTGGGCATAACATCGGGGAGCCGGCGGCAGCAACCGGCCGGAATCAATCTGAGGGCTCCAGTCGCGGAGCCTGCGGATCTGGCCGACTTCGGAGCGGTAGGAGCTGTGGTGGCGCACGGCTGCGACCCGACTTTGGAGCTTCGGAGGCTCCGGCTGCAGGCCCGGTGGACGGTAACATCGGGAGATCGCTGGTCCCTGGTGGCTTAACGGTCGTGGAATTTATTATCGCCCGCCGGGGGCTTTAACATCGGGAGCCCGAGCGCGCTTCGAAGTTGCAGTTGGACTGTTGAACCGTGGGAGAGGAACAAGGGAAGAGTTAAGACTTTTGCCATCCATCATAGTGAGGAGGTGTTGGAGCTTCACTGTGATGGATATTTGTGTAACTTGTGCTAAGTGTGGGTCTTGGTTTTATTTTGTGATTGTTATGACTGTAGAAAATGCAATTTCGTTCAAACCAAGCTGTTTGAATGAAAATAAAAAGGCGTTCTATTATATTCGATTCATTCTATGCTATTCTAATTGATCCTGCTCATGGTATAGTTGTGAGGAACCAAGATACGATTGTTGGAGAATAATTCTGCAGGATTTGTCAAATGTGGGATAGATTAAATTAATACAACCCTCCAGTGTATCTGCTGATAGAAGCATGTCTTGTGGGATTTGAATTTCATCGTCTTCATTCTTTAATATCTCGTCTTCTTCAACTTCCAACAACAATTGAGAATTGTCGCCCTCTATCAATCGCATATTGAATCATCTAATTTGCTCTGTAGAAGAAAGCATTAAACAAAGAGGAAAGGGTAATTTTTAAAACCATTCTGTAATTCGCAAAATTTAAACGAATCGTGCTGTACATTGAAGGCTATTTTACCTTTTTGTTTTTGTTTTATTTGAATGAATGATTGACAGAAGTCTTAAAGACGAGAAGAGGACTTCCTCCACAACCACCAGGTTATGCTTGTTCTTCTTGGAATTAATATCATATTGCGTTATCAAACTATAATAATTTAAAGCTGAAGTATAACATGTGGCTAGACTATCTGAAAATGTTCGGCGTGGCATATTGTTAGCTTTATACAAATACAACCCACATAATACGGCCATTATCTCTGTGTGTGGTGTATATATTAATTGCTTTGAACATAATCAGAAATAAAAAGCAGCAACTAATGGAAGCGTTTGCAATGCTCTAAAGATTTGACCGCTGAAGACAATATTACTTTATTCTGATAACTACGATTTATCCATACACCATGCAATTTATTGTTCAATATTATTGAATGTATTTTAAGAGGAATGTTTTTACAATGATATCGTCTGGGGATGTATTCTTGTTATAGAAACATAGAAACATAGAAATTAGGTGCAGGAGTAGGCCATTCGGCCCTTCGAGCTTGCACCGACATTTAATATGATCATGGCTGATCATCCAACTCAGTATCCCGTACCTGCCTTCTCTCCATACCCTCTGATCCCCTTGGCCACAAGGGCCACATCTAACGCCCTCTTAAATATAGCCAATGAACTGGCCTCAACTACCCTCTGTGGCAGAGAGTTCCAGAGATTCGCCACTCTCTGTGTGAAAAAAGTTCTCCTCATCTCGGTTTTAAAGGATTTCCCCCTTATCCTTAAGCTGTGACCCCTTGTCCTGGACTTCCCCAACATCGGGAACAATCTTCCTGCATCTAGCCTGTCCAACCCCTTAAGAATTTTGTAAGTTTCTCTAAGATCCCCTCTCAATCTCCTAAATTCTAGAGAGTATAAACCAAGTCTATCCAGTTTTTCTTCATAAGACAGTCCTGACATCCCAGGAATCAGTCTGGTGAACCTTCGCTGCACTCCCTCTATGGCAATAATGTCCTTCCTCAGATTTGGAGACCAAAACTGCACGCAATACTCCAGGTGTGGTCTCACCAAGACCCTGTACAACTGTAGTAGAACCTCCCTGCTCCTATACTCAAATCCTCTTGCTATGAAAGCCAACATACCATTCGCTTTCTTTACTGCCTGCTGCATCTGCATGCCTACTTTCAATGACTGGTGTACCATGACACCCAGGTCTCGCTGCATCTCCCCCTTTCCCAATCGGCCACCATTTAGATAATAATCTGCTTTCCCGTTTTTGCCACCAAAATGGATATCGTTATGACATTGCGGTTTTATTTTGTTTAAGATCATTTAAAACTTTACTTAACGACAACACACAGTATTGTATCGGTAGTAAGGAAAGTATTAAAATTGTACACATAATTAATTCTCGGATCACGATAAATGCACATATATTAGGTGAACAAGGCTGCACAAAGCAACGTCAATTGTAACTTCCATGATTTGTTAATTTTGATGACATACCTTACAGTGAAGACACGCGATGATGTGGTTCCTGTAACTGGTTGTCCAGCCGGACGGAGGATCGATCCATATATCGTCCTCTTGCACACATAAACTGTTTTACCTCACATTAGTTGAATGAATATGGAAGTGCTGCAGTCATGTAATTTTTCTGTGGAAGTATATGCTGGTGTCCTTTGCCAGAACTGGTCTTTTATGTTAAAGAGACATTGGTAAAAAAAAACTGTCCTTATATATAGCATAAAGACCTCATAGCGGAGCAGATAATGGTCGGTACATTGAGCAGTTACACACATTCTGAGACTTTAACTTAAAAACAAAGTATTGGATGTCAATAACCCAATTGTATCAATAAATAGCCATCCCCAATACCATCATAGAAACACAAAACAATATATGAAGTGGCATTGATTTAACAATATATTACTCATACCGTTGTCGCTGTGGAAGCTGTTCTGCCAAAATCATTAACATTGAAAACAAATGCATATCATTTTCTGAATTCCTATCCCATCCAGTTCAACACCAATAATCTTCAGAAGGTTTTATTGTTTCAATATTGTTTTAAGCAACAGTTATAAAACACCAGGCTATCCGAGATCATTCACAATATTTCATTAATGAGCCTCTGATTTGTGACTGGTATTTGGTATTGTTCAGGGAGGCGGGGGTCATTTTGATGTTATCACATTGTTCAACATTATTATGGGTAACCTTAAGTATCCTTTCAAAGCTTAACCTGCGAACAGGACAGAAATTGCATTTGGGAAGTGTGACAAAAGTTAATGACCTCCTAATGGGGCTGTCCCACTGTAGGAGCTAATTCAAGAGCACTCCCGAGTGTCTTGTGATTGAGACTGTGCAGCGTAGGTTCACGAGATTGATCCCTGCTGACCGATGATTATTTTCAAAGTGTTTGATCCAATGAAGAGCTCAACTCTGCAGAACAAAATAGACCTGATTCTGTCCAACGTTGTCATCTGGGATGTCTGTAGGAATCTCAACCCACCCGCCTCCGCCGACTCTCCGGATTGAGTGGAAACGAATAGGCCAATAATCCCCCTCCCTCCTCAGATTAGTGGGGAAGGTAATTCTTTGGAGACCGGGTGTTGGGGATGTGGTTGGCACTGGCCCATGCTCTCAACTTTCCATACCTAGGCCTAGATAGAGTGAATATGGAGAGGATGTTTCCAGTAATTGGAGAGTACAATAAGACTCTAGAAGAGCCTTATTTTAAGAATATATAGAATCGCCACAGGTCAAAAAAACAATTAAAAGTTTCATAACGGAAGCTTAAAATCTACAGCAGTAACTGTTTGATGGATATATTCCTGGCTAAATTGGGAGAAGATGAACCAGACAACTATGCTACTGTGGGCATGGTTCAACATGGTTTTGATCATACACTCTCGGAGGCTCATCGTCTGTGACCGATTGGGCTGAGATCGGCTGGACACAATTCCGTTCTGTCAGAACATTGGCTCGTGCCTGATCACTATCCAACATATTGTAATAAATACATCTAAGATAATATTGGTGGTTACCTACCAGCTAATATATTATCGCTGTTGGAGCGGAGATATATGAGTCATCTGGCATTTCCAGTGTATTGGCTGCGAATATCGCACGTTAATTTTGTTCTAGGGTACATATTAATTATGTGAAATCTTATTCAGTAAGAAGACAGAAAATGCTGATACAATTATGTGCCATTCAACTTATTTTGTTCTAGGAAATGACATTCTTCGAATACAATTCAGTAACGTATAAGTTTGCTATGCTAACCATATCAAAACGATACATTTCTAATCTTAGAGTGACACAGCACAGAAATAAAACATTTAGCCGATGCCTCTCTTGTCCACATTTTAGCCTTTTTAATTTACTCCCATCTGTCTATATTAGGACTTAATACTTGTATTTGTTTTATTGGAGCGTCATTCAAATTTCCTTTAAATCTCGCATTTGCATCCAATTTCACCACCCTCCTATAGCAGACGGTCTGTGGAAAGAACCTGTCACGAAACGTCGTCTGTCCATTTCTTCCACAGAAGCTGACTGACCTGCCGATTCCACCTGGCACTATTTTTCGTTTATTGGTTTGCGCACACCGGTCGTATCATTTCACAAATTATATCTAATATCCTGCAAAGTTCCACATAAAAACCTATACTTTAATATTCTATGATGTCTCCTGTCTCATGCCCACTTGCTCCCGATATTTGCATTAATTGTGTCTGGATTGCACAGGGCGGAGTGACGCACACCCCGCCCTCCTTTTGGGAGGTATAATTTATATCGTATTATAACCAGTATGTAACAAAATATTCCCGCACCAATTTTCTACATAACTTAATATACCCTTGTTCTTTGTGTCTGTCTCTGTCTGTCTATCTATCTATCTATCTATCTATCTATCTATCTATCTATCTATCTATCTATCTATCTATCTATCTATCTATCTATCTATCTATCTATCTATCTATCTATCTATCTATCTATCTATCTATCTATCTATCTATCTATCTATCTATCTATCTATCTATCTATCTATCTATTTGAAATCTGAAAAATAACTATAACAGCGCTTTATAACAGACGGAAGAATGTTTTCAAGGTTTCCCTCCCCCAACATCCCCCATCTCCCCTCCCCACAGCCAGCCACCCCACGCCACTCGTACACACCCCCACATCACTCAGTCCCTCATCCACCCTTCCTCCACACCCCCTCTGCCAACCCCCCTCCCCCACTCGCCCCCTCCCCCACTCCCGCATCCCTTCTCCCCACACGCTCACCCTCCCCCATACCCCACTAGTTAAATTAGCACGTAATCACATGACATGCCGCGTAGTGACTTTGATGTTGTTTCATTTTTTATCAGTTAATAAGATCGCTCAAGTGAAAGGTGATATTTATATCAATTCGTTCTATTAATTTTCCTCAACGAAAAAATATTGTCATTTTAAAGAATGAGTGACTGCTGAGCTGCCTATTAACTGTGTTTCGAGAAAAAGTACATAGACATTTGGTATTAAAGCGACTTAGCAGAATCGATCTATTTTGCTCACAGATTACATTCAAACACAGCTGTTTCATTCGTTTATCATTTAGTTAACCATTCATTGCATTGTGTATAGGACATCCTCAATGCTAACATACCAACTATGTCCGATGTTCAGATCCAATTGTTGCCTTTCCAACTGCAATGAGAAGTGCCTTCATTATAAGGTTTTATTGGACTGGGGCGCCAAAAATGAAAACATCTCGTTTCAAATTATTATTTTCTATAGGCCATATACGTTCGCGCGTACTCCTTCATACAGAATTACACAGGCCGCTTATTACACTCATGTTATAATTTACAGTTATAAATGCGCTACGGAAATATGAAATTCTCAGCAATATTGAAGTAATTCCCTGTTTGTGTACAAAGGGATTGCAAATAACTGGCATCAAAATGAAACGCAGTATGATCTGCGGAGGAATGTAAACGTAATATAGGGAACGCGATGTTTCACTATGAATTTTGAAATGGAAGGTAAAATAAAATTTTGCACCATGCTGCATCTAATTGTCAAACTGCCAGAGAAATCCAGTGGCCGTTTTCAATTATAGATTTTGGAAAAAAAAGTGTTTTGCCTTAAATGCATCAAATGACTTCATAATTGAAATCAAGCTTTGCAATCATGGTACAGCACGCAGACTGAGAGCGTTTGCCCATGCCACCTAGCAACCAACCCTGTGCCACAGCAGGAATAATCTGGAGAGGAGGTTGAACAAAAGATAGATAGTAAACTGTTAACTGTGGACGTCCATTGCTGGAAGAAATTGCTCATGTGTTCCAATTTCTCTGCGCTGCAGACACATATACAAAATGTAGCATCATGTTATAATTAAAATCGATTGGAATAATCACCGGAGGGACATTCCAGTTTCCCCTACTGACAGACATGCCACATATTTCCCCAGCTAGCTGGGACGAAAATGAAATTGAACACCTCAGCAGTAATATTCTACATTTCCACGTGATGATGATGATATCACCTATGCAAGATATACCTAAGGAAACCGATGAATCCGGAAGTAGAAGATGTTCGATTAACGTTAATTATTATTTTTAGAACTAGAACAAATACGCGAAAAATTGGGTAGGTAGTCCATCTTTAATCTGGGCATTCGACATAGTCACAGTCATGTGTTGTTAAGATGACCACTTGGGCATTGCATATATTCTGTGATACGTACTGGACATGCAGATCACCACGATAGGCAAATAACGTGTCCAGGGATATACGAGGAATTCACGTAAATATTAACTGAATACTGATTAAGTATTTCCAGGTTCATAATATATATTCGTCGCCGTCACAGCAATGGCAATAATAGCAATATTATTTTGAACAGGTTTTATCCATTACATACTGACATAAATGCATCACCATCTGAAGACTCAACTCGACAATGACAGGTTGATTGCTTGTGTCCCGGCTTCGTGTGAACATGCACTACATTTGAATTATCTCGTACCACACATCCATTACAGATCCGACGTATTATAATTTATAGCGCAAAGACAGATTATGTTTCTTCTCAGTGTATTTCCGGAAAATGCACATTTGACAGCATCTTAATTGTGTCTAAATTCTTGATGCAGAAAACCAACTGAAAGAGAAAATAGAGGGTATGATTTGTTGGGTTTTTTCTTGCATTTCCATCATCGGCTATTGCCAAATATTTAACTCAGTTTAGTATTAGGCGTGAATTTTCATGTGGGGATTGGACAAAATGAGTCACATTTTTTCCTATTCCGAGATAATCCCCCAATCATAGTAATTACATTGCGATTAAAACACATGTATGATGCCCGTAAATGATTTTGCATACATAGAAATGAACACACGTGACGAAAGAGGTGAGAATGTTATTTTAAATATCCGCTTATTTAGACAAGGAATTCAATTCGGAAATAGTGCTGTTGTTAGATTAATACACGTGTAACATAGAAACATAGACACATAGAAAATAGGTGCAGGATTAGGCCATTCGGCCCTTCGAGCCTGCACCGCCATTCAATATGATCATGGCTGATCATCCAACTATGTATCCTGTACCTGCCTTCTCTCCATACCCCCTGATCCCTTTAGCCACAAGGGCCACATCTAACTTCCTCTTAAATAAAGCCAATGAACTGGCCTCAACTACCTTCTGTGGCAGAGAATTCCAGAGATTCACCACTATCCGCGTGAAAAATGTTTTTCTCATCTCGGTCCTAAAATATTTCCCCCTTATCCTTATACTGTGACACCTTGTTCTGGACTTCCCCAACATCGGGAACAATCTTCCTGCATCTAGCCTGTCCAACCCCTTAAGAATGTTGTAAGTTTCTATAAGATCCCCCCTCAATCTTCTAAATTATAGCGAGTACAAGCACCGTCTATCCAGTCTTTCTTCATATGAATGCCCTGACATCCCAGGAATCAGTCTGGTGAACCTTCTCTGTACTCCCTCTATGACAAGAATGTCTTTCCTCAGATTAGGAGACAACAACTGTACGCAATACTCCAGGTGTGGTCTCACCAAGACCCTGTACAACTGCAGTAGAACCTCCCTGCTCCAATACTCAAATCCGTTTGATATGAATGCTAACACACCATTCGCTCTCTTCACTGCCTGCTGCACCTGTGTGCCTACTTTCATTGACAAGTGTACCATGACACCTAGGTCTCGTTGCATTTCCCATTTTCCTAATGGGTTTCCCAAGACAAATTATAGTGTGTTTTAAATACAAAAACTGACAGTTTCGGAGATACATATGGATGGGCTCAACTGGTTACGTTTTATAGCGTTTCCTGTGTTCATTTCGTGAATTTCGGATTCCAAGCCTCACTCAATGATATTTTAAAATAACGATTAGCAGATGTTGGGAATCTCAACGTGAAACAGTAAATAATTCAACCGCTCATTCGGTGTGTAAATGAGAGGAACACGGCTTTCTATTGTGGTGGAAGACCTGGCTGGCTTGTTGAGGGGTCACAGCGTTTTCCGATTTTATTCCAGCATCTATATTTTACCCGATTGTGATTCTGGTCTGAATAACAAATAGCTCTGACAGCTTTTGGTGAATCCATAGATAATTGTACTCTACATGCAGCGAATGCGGCCAAATATTAATAACCAGCGAAGAGGTTAGAAACTGGCTTGAGGTCGCATTTACATGTAATATTTGCTTTTCAAGGACAAAATATAAGTTTCTAAAGGATATTTTCAACATCCTATCAACCATTGTTAAATTATGCATGCATGATCTATCAGCGAGAGTTAAATTGTTTATTCGTTTCAGCCGACATTCATTTGCTTTGTAATTTATTTCGAAATTTGTCTCCAGTTAATCACATACCTCCAGTCTATTTTTTTAAATTATTATTTCTGAAAATACTTTCCATTACTGCCAACAAGGCGATTAATCCAGAACAAGGGGTCACAGTTTAAGGATAAGGGGGAAATCGTTTAGGACCGAGATGAGGAGAACATTTTTCACACAGAGAGTGGTGAATCTCTGGAATTCTCTGCCACAGAAGGTAGTTGAGGCCAGTTAATTGGCTATATTTAAGAGGGAGTTAAATGTGGCCCTTGTGGCTAAAGGGATCAGGGGGTATGGAGAGCAGGCAGGTACAGTATACTGAGTTGGATGATCAGCCATGATCACATTGAATGGCAGTGCAGGCTCGAAGGGCCGAATGGCCTACTCCTGCACCTATTTTCTATGTTTCTATGTTAATGCTATGCATATCTCTGCCATGCTGATCCATCCTCACCATGTCACACACTTTCGGCCTTAACTTTAATCGATGGCTAAATTTTCCGTTTTTTCACTCCGTTTCTATCATATATTCGTACAAGAACGGAAAGGCAATCGCACCATAAGAACTCATATTTCATTAGAATCGTTGGAGATTACTCACTTGCAACGTCGAGTTTTCCTTATTCACGTTGATTAAATGTTGTAATTTAGTGGATGAATGCTTCACCCATATGTCTGTGATATTTTTGTTAATTTGCATCATTTGAATATTGCTTACATTTGAACGCATTATGGTATTCCGCGCTTAGATATGTAATGCACTCTTCATTATATTATGGTTTAATATAAATATATTTATATGCAGAGGCTCAAGTGTTTGAAAAACAGACAGGTAAACTAGTCTTTCCAAAAGCTAATAGAAGTTGATAGGTGGTATGAATACATTATATCCACTATGCCCTCTACCTGCAATTTTCTCAAGACTAAATAAAATTCCATAACATTAACATCTACCACGTAATGCGAGCTATGGTGTCGATTGTTGTGCCATCCAATGAACAATAATACAGAACAATGATCCACATGTGTATTCCATTTATCCAAACAATAATAGAATACTGCTATATTCCTTCATCGCTGCCGAAAACCGAATCCAGACGTATATATGCCTCTTCAACGGTATCAACGCGTAAGATATGGCACAAGGACTTGCAATTTGTTTGGATAATATAACATAATTAAAGGAGGAACGCAGTCAAGTTTAGAAATATTTTAATTCAAGTTCAACATTCAGTTAAATGTGTAAGAAAGGATTGCAAATTTTGTTTTACACCTAACATAGACTCAAAATGCTGAAGAAACTCAGCTGGAAGGCAGTATCTCTGCAGAGAAGGAATGGGTGACGTTTCCGGTCGGGACTTAGCGTCAGGCGAGAGGATGTTACAGAGATAAGGAAGTGTAAACGATGAAAAGAGGTGTATATCAAGGAGAATGTGGACTAAAGCATTGTTAACAAAGAGGTGACACCATTGTTGTAACAATGGGTTATTCTACATTTTGTGCATATCAATGCTCACAAAATTCAGTTTTCCTTGAATTCGAGAGGGCCAAGTACCTTAATCCCTAATGGAACGGATAGAGATATGTTAACCTTCGTCGGCTTCCGTTAAATATTATGAGCATGCTGGACATTTTTACCGTCGAGGAATAAAATGAAAGGATTGACAACATGTCCATGGCTACCACAATTGAGGGGAAATCAAAATAAATTAATGTGTCGGAATTTGAAGCAAATATATATCTACCGGAAGAACTCGTTGGATCTAACTGCACATATTTGAGGGAAATTTACTGTCGAGATTGCGGATGGATTGAACCGTTCAGATGGATTGAAAGGAGTGCAATCGTTTTAGTTCAGTATGACCTGACCCTGGCGGTGGAGGAAGCCGCGGCCAAATAGAGGAGGTGAAATTAACATTGCTTTCGAACCCGAACTCCAGATGGCTATTGTGGAGACAGTGCAAGTACTCTGCAAAGCCATCGACTGCATGTATAAAGCGAAATTGTCATTTTAATCATTACCACCTGCAGTTGGGCACTGATGTATGCTGAACTGGGTGGATCAATTGCTAACTTAAGGTAGGACATTTCGCTTTGTTAAATGGATACTGAAAATAAGCAAAGCTTCTCATATCGAATTTTCTTGGAAATATAGAAAAAAAAACGTGGTATGTTGGTATGCCCGAAGGAATATACCAAAGCCCTTACACAAAATGGTCTTGAATATATATCGATTCTTCAACATTACTTTTTTGTTGCAAACCTTGAATGCGCTCGTCGGCTCGCGTTGGGTAACAGTTTGCATGAGTGCAAACATAATTCTGCCTTCGTACATGCTTCCCTTACACCCCTCCCAAACACACACGCACACACATACACATACCCCCTCACCCAACCCGCACCCCCTGAATATTTATAATTTTTAATATTTAGTGGGGAAAATAACATTAAATATAATATATTTGGAACGTGGGAACAATTGGGCAAGATAATTTTTAATATTTAGTGGGGTCATAAATTATGCTGGAACGTGGGACAAGGGACGTGGCTGTCATCGTTTACATTGACCGATGTATATTTCCCACTCAAGTAAAATGTGGTATTTAAATACCCTATATATATATTCGATCTTATTAATAATTATCACTCCCAACAGAGGCAGTTTGAAGATAGTGAGTGCCAGTGGGACAAAGAATGAGTCGACGATACCAAAGCCCCTTACACAAAATGGTCTTTGAATATATATCGATTTCTTCAACATTACTTTTTTGTTGCAACCTTGAATGCGCTCGTCGGCTCGCGTTGGGTAACAGTTTGCATGAGTGCAAACATAATTCTGCCTTCGTACATGCTTCCCTTACCCCCCCCCACCCCTCCCAAACACACACGCACACACATACACATACCCCCTCACCCAACCCGCACCCCCTCTCCCCTCGCCATCGAATTAAGTTGTTGAAAGTAGGACCTGTATAAAACTGTCATGACGTGAGACCTATTTATATCATAATTTTATTTTCACAGAACTGGAAAATAACATTAAATTATCAGGTTTGTGAATAATCACATGCATTCTAATGCCAGGTACATGCATTGAAATGCATTTAATATTTGGTCCTGGATAGCTCGTTAATGGTGGAGAACAATTTGGGGAATGATCATTTGTACGACTGAACGACTAGATGGAGATGATATGTGGATCACTATTTTTATAATGATAGGAGTGGAATAGACAATAGACAATAGGTGCAGGAATAGGGTATTCGGCCCTTCGAGCCAGCACCGCCATTCAATGTTATCATGACTGATCATCATCAATCAGTACCCCGTTCCTGCCTTCTCCCTATATCCCCTGACTCCACTATTTTAAGAGCCCTATCTAGCTCTCTCTTGAAAACATCCAGAGAACCGGCCCCCACCGCCCTCTGAGGCAGAGAATTCCACAGACTCACCACTCTCTGTGAGAAAAAGTGTTTCCTCGTCTCCGTTCTAAATGGCTTACGCCTTATTCTTAAACGGTGGCCCCTGGTTCTGGACTCCCCCAACATCGGGAATAAGTCTCCTGCCTCTAGCGTGCCCAAACCCATAACAATCTTATATCTTTCGATGAGATCCTTTAAACGCCAGAGTGTACATCCCAGTTGCTCCATATTCTCCGCATATGACAGTCCCGCCATCCGGCGAATTAACCTTCTAAACCTACACTGCACTCCCTCAATAGCAAGCATGTCCTTCCTCAAATTACGGGACCAAAACTGCACACAATACTCCAGGTGTGGTCTCACTCGGGCTCTGTACAGCAGCAGAAAGACATCGTTGCTCCTATATTCGATTCCTCTTGTTATAAATGCCAAGATGCCATTCGCTTTTATCACTGCCTGCTTTACCTGCATGCTTACTTTCATAGACTGACGTGCACGGACCCACTGATCCCGTTGTACTTCCCCTTTTCCCACTAGACGCCATTTAGATGGTAATCTACATTCCTGTTTACGCTACCAATGTGGATAAACTCACATTTATTCGCATTAAACTTCTGTCATGCATCTGCGAACTCCCCCAACCTGTCTAATACACCCTGCATTCTCATAGCATCCTCCTTACAGTTCACACTGACACCCAGTTTTGTGCTATCTGCAAATTTGCTAATGTTACTTTGAATCTCTTCATCCAAATAAGTGATGTATATTTTGAAATAGCCGCGGTCCCAGCACCAAGCCTTGCAGTACCCAACTAGCCACTGCCTGCCATTCAGAACGGGACCCGTTAATCCCTAATCTTTGTTTCCTGCCTGCCAACCACTTCTCTATCCATGACAGCACTCTACCCCCAATACCATGTGCCCTAATTATTACTTTTTTTTTTTCGGTATTCACCAAGGAGAAGGATATTGAATTCACCCAAGGTAAGGGAAGGAGATTGAATGGATATGTGAGGTTCAAGGGAAAAGATAGTAGAGTCCTCCACACTAATCTCCTATGTGGGGCCTTATCACATGTCTCTGAAGGTCCAGGTACACTACATCCACTAGCTCTCCCTTGTCCATTTAGTTACATCTTCAAAATATTACAGAGGATTAGTCAAAGCATGATTTCCCCTTCGTAAATCCAACCTGATTTGGACCGAATAGGAACAGAAATGCGGAGAATATAACATGAAATATAACAAATATGTGAAAAATAATTCTCAACTGCAGAGGCCTGATAAATGAAAGGGAAGGCATCACAATTATGGTAGTGGAAACAACTTTACAGGAGCAGAAAACGAGACAGGATGGAATTGAATCATTTAAAAAAGCAAAGTGGGAAGTTGGGAAATCGATTCATTGAAATAGTTATGGAAATCATTTGCTTCGATGACAAATGGCCTTGGCTTTTAATATTTGCATTATCAAGTATACACATTTCCCGAACATATGTCTTAAAAAAGGGGAAAACGCAGGGCGGGGTACTGATCTTAGATGAATTGTCGTTCTTATTGAATATCGGTGGGCCTCAAAGGGCCGAATGGCCTACTCATGCAGCTATTTTCTATGGCTATGTTTTCTATGTAGTGTCAGCAGTCGTAAAACTGGAATACAATGAGAAAACAAACATTTATTTTAAATTGCATGAGAATTACGATACAAAAATGATGGCAATAAACGGTACAGGCGAACTATGCGATATACTTTATATTTGCGAAAACTGTGAAACTAAATGTATTCAGATATTATTTTTCTCACTTTTGAGCAAGGTGTCGACGGAAAGTTATCAGGCCATTTTGAAACTGCAGGCCAGCAAAATTGAGGGTGCACTGACGCAAATAAAAACATTGATCATAATATAATCAACCTCGCTAACAACTACCGAAACATGTATTGTATAATACTTTGTCTTGTCAGTCAGATAGAGAGATAGAGCTACCACATGGCTAGCAGGGGCGTTTTTCCTCAATCTATGGCCCAGTAGTTAACTTGTTAATGAGATTACAAAACATGAAGTCACGTGTTATGCACTTTAAATTATTAGGTCTTATTGAGATCAGAATTCTAGGGAGGAGTAGCCCATGTTGCCTTAAATCAACGACCGGAGTAATGTTAAATAATTCCTCCAAAAATTGTGCCAGGGCATCCGTGCTTCCTCCTCTCCAATAGTTATAGAGCGTTATTGTGCACTGTCTTGTTGACATTTGACTCTCAGTTGCTGGTAATCATACAGTAAGGAATTTAAAATATATTGCTTCTATCACAAAATGCACCTGAGTACTATATCATAACTTTAAATGCAAGAAGTACAAAAGTAGAAATAAATCTGAAAAAAAACATTTATTTGCACTTTCATTTTTAATGATGTCCGTAAACAAATTTTGTGTTGCAGTCTCCTGAAATCCTTGACGTAATTTGAGGAACGGATATATATATATATATTCATCCCAATCGTCCTCCTAGTTCTCCAACTGGTAGCCCGTAGAACCAGTGCAGAAATGAACAAGGAGTGGGTGATCAGTTTTATATGGTATCCAGAATATATCTGATATACGAGCGGA
Organism: Leucoraja erinaceus; assembly: GCF_028641065.1. Lineage (NCBI taxonomy): Eukaryota > Metazoa > Chordata > Chondrichthyes > Rajiformes > Rajidae > Leucoraja > Leucoraja erinaceus. Next base: position 1,003,488 of record NC_073418.1, read on the forward strand.
CACATATTGCATTGGTCGCCTGATCCAACGGATGATTATACTGTTGTTTGAGGACAGAATTATTGCAACGTTTTGGTATAGTACATGTTAAGCAATGCATCACGTGCAGCGATCGTAAACTCAATTTACTTTCAACAGTAATCGTGATGTGCAAAGACAATTTCATCATTATGAGTTTCCGCTGCTCAAGTGTACCTATTCTATTCATAGATAAAGAAAATCAATTAAGGGAGAAAGGTAATATGTCATATGCCGAGTAAATCTTGCAATCTGTCCGCGAGATATTTTGAAAGTAGTTATAAAAACAGCAGCATATTTAAAACTGAATTTCACTGACACAGGAAAGAGAGGAATCTGCCTACAAACAGGAAATGACACAGCTGGCATCCTGGTGGCATCGCGACAACGTGGAGCATAATGTCTGTTAAGAGAGTTGAATTGATTGTTGACATTAGGAGAGCTGCACCTCCCCTCACCCCCACTCGCCATCAACAACACGCCAGTCTCATCCGTGAAGTATTTTAAGTTCCTGTGAATCATGATCTCCAAGGACCTTAAATGGGAAACCCAATCTGCCACAGGTACTGATGGTCCAATTTTATATGGCCATCGTAGAGTCTGTCCTCACCTTCTCTATCATGGTATTATTTGGCTCAGCCACCAAGCACGACACCCGGAGGCCAAAAATACAAATCGATATGTCAGAACGATGTTTCAGCAATTATCTGCAAACACTGGTTTTGCAAAATGATCTAAAGTGCTGCAGTATCTCAGCAGGTCAGGCAGCATCTTTGGAGAAGAGCTGTCTGAATGAGTGTCCCAACCGAAACGCCTTGCATCTATCTACAGAGATGCTGCCTGACCCACTGAGCTATTCCAGTAATATAAGTGCTTCTCAGAAGGATGACCAGCTTAAATCATGTCAAGTAAGGGAAAACGTTAAATTTCACATGGAACTTGCGCAAAAAGCAAAGTACTTTGGCAAAATGAAGCGCTGACAATGAGCGTATGGGAATTGTATGTACCAACACCAAATCCGAACGAGTAACAAATGGTATATGGAGATGGAACAGTGAATGAGATTAGGGAATGTAATCGGAATCTATCGAGAAAAATGAATTTTCGATTGCTGGTGTTGAGAGAAATAAAGCCGAAATGGCTGACAAAATGATATTACTAAATTAGCTGCTGACCTCGGGGTCTGCGATGTTGGCTAATGAACAGAAGAAATATCGAACACATTTTTTTTCAACATGGTGAAAACAATTGGCACGGTCTCATTGTTCCGACACACACGTTAAGTATTCAGCAGCATCTCATTTTATTGATATATCTCTGCAGTACATAGGAAGAGGAGCAACAGATTCGTGTTCAGTTAATTGCACTGTAAATAGAGCCACATCGATTCTAAACATTAGACCTACTGCTTGTTGAATCTTAACTCACGGGACACCCCAGGCATCCCCTTGTGTGGCTAGTTAAGGTATGAGCAAGCACCACATTAATGGTGTAACCGACACACAACAATTTCGTGCATAAAATAAAACATACTACATACATATGACGCTGAATATCCTTCTTTTGATATTATCAGAAAAGGCTGTATTGTCAAAGTTGCTTCGAATTTCAGGTATTTACAATACGATTGCTTTACTGTGATTTGGAGAGAAACACATTGATGGGGATATCATATACATCTCTGGATTGTTTTCTGGATGCGTTGAATATAACAAAGTATGGCTGAGATAATTTAGCTGCATCCAATTCCATTGAGTTCTTGCTTTGTACCTATCAGGCGAGTTTCAATTTATCGCCAAAAGCGAATGGCAGAAAAGCAATGCATTTCGCCACGTGCTGTAGGGCACAATATTCAACAGCGACCTCTCGAATTCGTCGTGTAATTCACTGCTTATCTTATATCCGATTAAACCATACACATGTCTAAGCAGTTTAATTTCACTTGGAATGTCACTGAACTGAGTATTGCGAACTATCGAACATACGGTAATATTAGCCTTTCACGGACACATTTTATTTTAACAGAAAATAAGATCACTGAAATGGAGAAAGGTAGAATCATCCTATATAATGCCTCAATAGATACATGGAAATTATAGTAAGCGATTTTTGCACAGCCGGACAGAAATGAGGATGACGAAGAAAAATACGTCGATGATAATGTGGAAATGGTCAAAAACATGATTGTCATGGACTTTTTTATTTTTACCATTATTCAGCACAGGATATGCAGTATGAAAATTGTGGTGAGCCATGAAGAAAATTACCCACATTTAGCTTTAATTTCAGTTGGTGAATTCATCTTAATGCATTGACAGGTTACTATTTAAAGCGATCGTGCTTATCGGCAGCTATTGGTCAGTGTATTTTCTGTTTTCTTAAACCCTAATTATATCTATTCTAAGGCAGAAAATAGAACACTTGTGTTAAAACGTAGCTGTTATGGTATCACATTTTATAAATTTGATATCAATTATTTTGCATGAGGCCAATTTCTAGATTGTAGATTCTGACAGTTTGAAAACATTATTTGTTTTGAATGTAGCTACTAAAGAACGGATCAAAATAAAGTTAGCAGTTTTCCACGTAACTGATTCACAGTACCATGTTAGTTAGTAATCACAATCAAACGGCCAAGAACAAATTAAAGTTAAAAGATTGATAATTAAGTTGATTTTAAATTTACGTATCGGAGTAGTAACATTCGCTTGACCCATTTATTATTTTTAGACGAACGCTTAGGCGAATTAAGAACAGGTAATATGATATGAATTATTCGAATATCGCCATTCTGTGCAAATATCCGGTCTTCCACATAATGTTATTCAATTTACATTGCTGTCATTTATCATGCAAGGAGATTTATGATCCTTTTTTCTTATCAGAAATTCAAAATCTGCGGGAATCGACAAGTTAGTACATATATTCAAGCATTTCACACCTACGTATACCGTATTCAGAACAGGGAAATGTATTGGGTATTTTAAATCTGTGTTTAGAAAAAGGAAATATAATAAAACCCCAAACTTAACGTATTTTAAGATTCCTATATTACACTGTCCATCATCTTGGTCTTCTCACATCACCAAATACATGTGTGGAAATATCTGACAGGCGATCACTGACTTTTCTGGACCGGATTTCAATTATTTCTTTCCAGTTCAAATCTGTGCGGGATTCTTCATCTGATTTATGGGACGTCATGCCAGGCATTTATCTCTCGCGAAAATTCCACACCCACAACGATTCCTCAAATAGGATATCTCGTTGATAGAGCCCTGCTGGCAACAATACCCATCAATGAGCAGCTAATTATCTGCAAGGAGGTTAGGCCCCGAGCTCCACTAAAAACTGCTTTAAGTCACTTCGAAACGGACGATATTATTATATCTATAATACAGGGCATACATATATGGAACATATTTTCTTAAGCATTCTTGCTCACATAAGTGAATTAAGCATAGTGCTATTACCTACCTAATCCCGTGTAAGGTGGAAGATGAAAAACTACTGAACACTGTACATTGGATGCACGGGCACAAATGTAGAACCAACTGACTGGGTGGGTCTTGATACATCCATTGCAAACTATTAGCAGTCACTCGCCGAAAATTACATTTGCAGAATCGTGGTTTTATCAAATTATTTCCAATTGCGTTGAGATTGCAGGTTGTTCAATGTAGGGCATCCAACCGTAATATCAATATATTTTTTCCGGAATGTAGTCATTGTTGATTGATTCTGAATCGATGATTCTATTAAGCGCAAAGTTGCATTTTCACTTGTGTTGTTTTGTGCACAAATGCGCACATTTTCTGTGCAAGTCATCGCTTTAAAAATTCAAGTAGGACCTCAATTCAAACCCATTTTTACAAGTATAACTCTGGTTGCTTAGAGCATCTTGCCCTGCTAATTTCCTAACAAAACGCTGCCTTTAAGTCATAAAGATGTCTACACACTTAACCTAGTGCATGTACTCAAATGATATTTCGAACTTTAAAGACAACGCAGATTTGTTTTTTTTTCAGAGAAACAATTGCTTGACAAGGACAACGGTAATTAATTCAATGTTATTGCAGCTAAGCACCAATCAATGTCGAGAAATTCAATGCAAGTTTTCATCCAAAGCGCCGAATAAACCTGGAAATAAGATTCTGGAAATCAAAGTAATCTACATTCAAATCAAAGTCTATCGCAACAGGTGATGTCTGTTATCCACATTTGTTCTATCTCATTCAGAACCAGTCAATTTATAAACAAAATACCAACTGGGTTATCTTGAACGCAGATTTTGTAAATCTAACATATTATGCTCAAATGAGGGGAACATATTTTCATTATTTCCACATTTCGTTTGAGTTGAACTGATGTAGAGATCCAAGTCATTTCCTCGCTGCTGACTGAACAATCTTCCGTTGACAGTGTATTTCCTCAAAACTAATTTCACATTTCTTTTGAGTAGAATTGATGTAATGCCACTGGTCAATTTTTGGCAGCTAATTGATTGATCTTACGTTATCTTTGTATTTAGAATTGAAAAACGCAACCATGAATCGTCAATACAAAGGTGAACAGTGAAGGCTGGGTTATATTCAATTAATTTAGAAATATGATACTTAACACGTGTTTCCTCGCTGGCAAATGGCTGATGGAAACGAATTGATGTCAATGCACAATCGGTGGCATTCACTGGAATTTTTTTTCACCAACGTTTACTTTCAGAAAACCGATTGATAAGCAAAATTTCAGGTAGGTATTAATTATATTAAATTTAAAGAGATGATTACATATAACCATATAACCATATAACAATTACAGCACGGAAACAGGCCATCTCGGCCCTACAAATCCGTGCCGCACAATTTTTTTTCCCCTTAGTCCCACCTGCCTGCACTCATACCATAACCCTCCATTCCCTTCTCATCTATATGCCTATCCAATTTATTTTTAAATGATACCAATGAACCTGCCTCCACCACTTCCACTGGAAGCTCATTCCACACCGCTACCACTCTCTGAGTAAAGAAGTTCCCCCTCATATTACCCCTAAACTTCTGTCCCTTAATTCTGAAGTCATGGCCTCTTGTTTGAATCTTCCCTATTCTCAAAGGGAAAATGTTGACCCCATCAACTCTGTCTATCCTTCTCATCATTTTAATGACCTCTATCAGGTCCCCCCTTAACCTTCTGCGCTCCAGAGAATAAAGACCTAACTTATTCAACCTATCTCTGTAACTTAGTTGTTGAAACCCAGGCAACATTCTAGTAAATCTCCTCTGTACTCTCTATTTTGTTGACATCCTTCCTATAATTGGGCGACCAAAATTGTACACCATACTCCAGATTTGGTCTCACCAATGCCTTGTACAATTTTAACATTACATCCCAGCTTCTATACTCAATGCTCTGATTTATAAAGGCTAGCATACCAAAACCTTTCTTTACCACCCTATCTATATGAGATTCCACCTTCAAGGAACTATACACGGTTATACCCAGATCCCTCTGTTCAACTGTATTCTTCAATTCCCTACCATTTACCATGTATTTAAAATATATGCGTGTTCTCAATAAACGGTGGATTGTGTCCAACACTTGTAATGTTATAGGTATATATAAACAATGTACAAGGTCAGGGCTGCCGGTTATTTCGTTTTTCAGTAGATCTTTTGAAAATATTACCTGAGTCAGTGCATCGCCGGCTGTCTTTTCGCGACCATATCTGCAATTTATAGAGAACGGCCTCATGCATTAAAAGGTTACGTTTTCAGTCTGTGCATCGTTTTATTAAAGTTATGTTAAACATACTAGAATGTGCATTGACATGGTAAACGAAAATATGCTATCGAGTGCGATGGGAAGGAACTGCAAATGCTGTTTTATATCAAAGATTGACACAAGGTGCTTTGATTAACTGGGAGGGTCAGGTAGCATCTCTGGAGAAACAGGTTAGAACGTTTCGGCTCGGAAGCATTCTTCAGTTTTTCAGTGGGGCTGCAGTTGGGGGGTGGGGGGTCGAGGCCAAAGCATGGCCGGAAACGAATGACAGCATGAAAGAGGATATGCAATTATTTGAAGATCAGTATCCACCGAACTATTTGTTCGAAATGGGTTGAATAGAGAGGTCGATGAGAATACATTAAACTGGGGTTCCATCTACGCGGCACATGCTTCACAACCAAAATTTACAGCGCGTTCATCATTGGCATGAATTGGTGTCTGTTCTTAGTTTAATAAATACATTTGTGTTTATAAGTTTGTTGTTGAAAACATTTAAAGTGTTTATTGTAAAGCAAAACAAAATTGGATCTCTATATGGAACAATGTTATCAGAATTAGAAAAACATAAAGACTTGCTGCAAATTAAAGGTCAGTAAAAGCATACAAACTATATATATGTATATATTATAATGGTGTGTATATACTTGTCACAGTCTGCCCTCTCCTCATTCTCATCCACTTCTCCTCCCAGTAGTTTTCCACCGGTCCCTCCTTCTCCTCACCTGCCTGCCTGCCTGCCACTCCCCTCTCATCAGCCCAACTCTCCTCACATGTTGCACTCAGTTGCCTCTGATCACCAATTAACCCGGTATATAGACTCTCCTCACCGTTCACACAATGCCAGGTTGTTCTCAGCATTCATGCAAGACTCTCCAGCGATTTCCCGACTGACTATACGGATTCGAACCTGCCTGCCCCTGACCATTCCGTCCTGTCGTCTTCCCGGATATCACCTCAGCCTTCTGTCCACGGCCTTCGTCCCGTACCTCTTGGTTTCTGTCTGCCTCTCTCCTGGGCTGTCTGGTGTATCCCTGCAACGGCTCATCGACTTCCTGCCTGGCTTCGACTCTCCTTTCGTCTGTCCCTCGCTGGTCTGTTTGCATCGTGTGTTGGATCTGCTGGTTACCGGACCTTCCGCTACCCCGACTACGTCTCCTGCCTGCCCCTCTTCGGAACATTTGCTCATTCCTGAGCCTCTGTGTGAGTACGGTGTACCCGTTCCTGTGTTTCTACTCTGTGTTACAGTATCGTAATAAAGTTCATGACCAATTATACCTGCCTGATTTTGTGCTGCTATTGGGTCCAAGCTATACCCGTTACAATACTAGAAATATACTAGTGTGTCAAGTCAAGTCAAGTCAAGTCAAGTTTATTTGTCACATACACATACGAGATGTGCAGTGTATTGGGTCCCATGTTCACACGGGAAGGCTGGTCCCCATACACAATATTCCACCTCTCTACCAATTCCAATAATGGTGGCCAGTGGGAGGTGGGGGGGGGGGGGGGGGGGGGGTGGCTTTCTGGAGCGCTGGTGTGGATATTGTGGGCTGCAGTGACTGGTTTCCAGAGGGCTAATATGGACATTGTGGGGCAATCGGAGTGGCGGCGCGGCTCTGGCTGCAGCGGCTCACCGGCAGTCCCGTTTGTTTGTATTTTTTGTGTTGTTTCTTTTGTTTTGGTTTGTCTAGTTTTTGGTTTTTAGTTTACGTTTGGGGGGGGGGGGGGGGTTGAAACGGGGTTTGCAGTCTCTCCCTGCGGGGGAATGCGACCTTTTTGTCGTATTCACCTTCTCTGCCACCGTCTACGCTGAGGCCTAATGGAGCTGGCGACCTCGAGGCTCCGGAGGCAGAGCCCGTCAGGACTCGCCCTGAGCTCGCTCCCGTGAGGGTGGTCCGGCTCAGGGCTGGAACAGTGCTCCTGTGAGACAGTGAGGGCGGCCAGCCCCTGGAACGAGGTCCCGTCGGAGCGGGCCGAGCTCGGGGAGGTGCGGCGCTCCCGTGAGGCGGCCCAAGTCGGGGCAGCGCGGCAGAGAGGGGAGTAGCTGAAGACGGTCGGTCCGGGGGAGGTACTCACGGGGCGGCCCAGTGCGGTACTCACGTGAGGGTGGCTGGGACGGTGTTCTGGCGGCGGTGGCCTGAGTCCGGGGTTCGGCCGCGGGCCAGCGGCTGCGTCTGCAGGACTGGTGGACGGTAGCTTAAACCACCCCGGGCCGCCCCGACATGGATTGAAATGCACAGGCACATGGATGTTATAACATCGCCGGGGGGGGGGGGGGGGGGGGGGGGGGGGTATCGCCTCAGCGCAGAGGGAGAAGAAGACGGAAGTGACTGCAGACCTAAGACTGTTGCCTCCATCACAGTGAGGAGATGCTGGGTGTACTCACTGTGGTGGATGTTAATAGTTGTTTATTGTTGTTTTTATTGTATTATATGTATGACTGCTACAATTTCGTTCAGACTTCGGTCTGAATGACAATAAAGGCTATCTAATCTAATCTAATCTAATCTAAAACATGGATTTTTAGGGTGACAGGTCTGTCACTCAAGCCTGATGTGCTGGCAGCTCACGCGCGGCTGGTGGGCGAACAGTTGACTCAGGGTTATTCTTTGAAATTCCATTTCAAGCAGGGTGCAAGTCCACCACATTCAAAAGCATTTCCATACCATTTCAAGCAGGGTGAAACCACAATAACACCACACACAACATAAACACCGCACTCACAGTTCAGTGGACATTCGGTGTGTTCAGTTGATTCACATCTCGGACAGATTCATGACCTCTCAATCCCCCATCTTGCAGACACTATGCCACATCCACACTACCGGGTTTTATAATCCTTCCCCTCCCGCCGGAAAGGGCGTGGCTTTCGTGACGGGATTGACAGGAGGGAGATTCTCAACATTTTTTTAAATCATGAATAACACTTTGATTTGTCATTGATGGGAAGAATCCTCTGCACCTGATGAGCGGACGGGGGCTGAGTATGATGTCCAAAAATCACAGCCTAAGTAGCAGCGTTTTTTTTTCAAAAATCATGAAACAGGAAAACACGAAGTGGTCAAGATCTTACTTTCGTATATATACATACTTCGCTAGAATTTTGATATGACGTGGTTCGGTTCAATTTATGTTTAATCCATTGGTACATTGCGGGGTAATGACGTACGTTTATCAGATGCAGTTTTTGACTGAGCTAATGATAAAGTATTATATGAGGATAATGATCCGCTCCACTACACATTTTTGCTACTAATCGACAGCTGATATTCTCTTCGGAGCTGATCGCTTACATCACTCTATAATATTCCGTTACAGAACAAAAACTCCAAGACAAAATTCGAGGTAAATATCAGGATAGTCAATTTTAATTTTGCATATGTATCTGCTTTTCAATAAGTAATTAACTATGACGCTAAATGAAAAGTGGATTTCAAGAATGCTGCCGAAAGCATGTAAATTGAAAGCCTTGGCTGCATAGTATTTAACCGGAGCTCACAATTTCACAGAAAAATGCTGATAGCCTATTGTTCAGAAATAATATCATTTTCGAACCATGTGCCTGTGCATTTCAATCCAGGGCACTGCCCAGAAGTTGTAGTAAAATGGAACACGCATTTGAATCACGCACTATCATCAACTAAGTACTAATTTCAATGGGGATGGGGAGAAGAAAGGTATGCAGGTGACAAACCAGACGCCTTTTAACCCACTAACTTCATGATGGAGCTGGATTTCGTCGCTCGTTTGAACACATTATCGAAATGGAGCTGCCCACATTCATAACAACGGTATTATAGAATCATAGTGCTGAGCAGTTGAAATCATTCCAGTCGACCCAAATAATTCGTGCCGATTAATTGTGACTTGCTTACGCCTGACGCATATCCCATTAAAGGCTTCAATTCATGCACCACGCCGAATGCTAAATTGATAACTCGGTATAACTAACTATTACCACATTTCCTGGAGCACAGTTTGAACAATTATCCACTGCGTGAAACATTGCAACTAATTTTCATGTTTTCTTACATACCTCACGCCATCCATATATACACTCCCTTCATTATATGGGTTATTTCATAATGCCACATTGGTTTTTATTTCATAAACGAACTGCCTTAAATCTGACTAAATATTAAGGAAAAGCCGTTAGGACTGTTGACAGGTGAAACCGACGTTGACAAAAGCTACCAAGCACATCTGCAGATTAAATCCAATATTAAACTAATGATTGGCTTTGGATCAATCACTTTGATACCCGTTAGCGTGTACAGTAGATACAAACGCCATCCGAAAGTCTTCACAACCATTACAATAAACAATGACTTCACTTTCGGCTTCGCCCTAGTGGTTTGCCATATAATGCCTTTTCCATTGTTGTCTTAGGTCTGTTTCACAAGCACGTTATGAAAATAAAACTCAAACTATTACAGCCAAGTACTATAATTTGAAGTTAAGTTGTAAGTACTTGTTAAATTAATGTATTTAAACAGATCTCGAACAGCAAATCCAATCACATCAGGAATCCGGTAAGAAATATTTTAAAGGTTTTTCTTTGAACATGTGCAATGAAACCAATCAAAACAATGAACAGAATAAGAAGGATTATTTTCGCCTTAAGATATTAATTTGCTACTTTTAACTTGAAATCAACGAGTGTGCGCGAATTCGAGAGATTCATCCAAAAGGTATATCGTGGAAATGGATCAGGCGTCAATATACCTCAAACATTTACCCAGGCTGCTATAACCAAACAAACCAGTAGAGATATATTGGTACAAAACAAATCAGTATTCGGGAGTAACCTGCAAGTACTCACGGAATTGGTACACGCATAGATATTTCATCCATAGCACCACTTATGTATTACATAAATCTATGGCAGATTTTTGGAGGGAAGGAAAAGCAGAACGTTATGAGAACAGAGATGCTAATACAGCGAGCAGTGAGAATTTTCGGGCTATGCGCAGACTTAACATAGATTGCTGTGGCAACGCAAATATGAACCATTCCACTAGATTCGCACTGAATTAAACTGTGTATGTCAAGGGCATATCCGGGAATGCCAGTAGGTGTACGATCCACACGAGGGAAACAACTTCTGCGTGGCAAATCCAAGGTAATTAATTCGTCGGAACTGTGTCGACCGAATATAATTTTGATTCTCGTGAAGTAACTCAGTAGAAAATGGATCAGGTCAGATTATAAATATTGACTGAAACGACACCGGAAATGGAGCTGACTAGCCGAAATTAAGATAAATGTATTGTCTAATTTGCTGGCCAATATGTTAACGTTCTATGAGGTAGTCGGTCTGCCACCATTATGCCGTTTGCGAAAGATAGCACTGTAATATTTTTGGATTAATAACTTAAAAATCTAATCATTTTGCATGCGATTTAACATAGAGCATAATACAGCACAAGAGCATAATGAGCTCCGCATACAATGTTCGTGCCGAACTTTATGCCAAATAAACGAATCTGATCTGCCTATACATGATGCATATGACTCTACTCCTTCCACTGTCATGTGCCTTTCGAAATGGCTCTGACTCACCACTGCATCTGCCTCAGCACTGCGTTCCAGGCCCTCGCCACTCAATGCTTCAAAAAACTCCGCCCCGTACATCTCCCATAGATATTCCCCCTCACACCTAATAGCTGATGCTGTACGTTTCCAACCTGGGGAAAAAAAGGTACTGCATGTATATCTTATGGAACCTTCGTACCATTGTATTTACTGCTATCGGCTCCCTCGAACTCTGACGTTCCAGAGAAAACAATCTGAACCTATCCAAACTCTTCATGTAGTTGTAAACCTCTAATCCAGGCACCTCTCCAAAGCCTGTGCATTCTAGCTGTAATGGGGTGACAGGAACTGAACCAGTCTAAATGTGGCCTAACCCAAGTTATTTAGTTTTACGTATTTATCAAATAGAAATGATTACAATTTTGATTCTAGACGAAGCCGGAATACTGGCAATGAACGGTAAGTGAGGCATATGGTTTCGGTTTGCGGGGAAAATAATTCCCAATGAAGAGTTTCTATTTACTATTATTGATAAACTTCGAAATTGGCCGCAAAATGATGACACAAACATCTCCAATTAACTGAGAACGTCGACCCATCCCTGGGCGTGAAATATTGTTCTTCAATGTAGTTCATATATATGGTTCGCTTTCTATACGATCGTCCATGTTTACTCATGCTTTGCCCAAATTTTCAATATCCTCTGTTTTGTAATTAACCAATAATAGCAACTAACTTCAATTCGTTGCTTACACAAATGGGCGAAAAACCCCCAATTCCAGTTACTTTTGATTCAACTAATTTTATTTAAATAAATAATCTATATTTAAAAAAAATTAAACATATGCAGCCTCAAAATTATATATTTGTAATAACAAAGTTATGATTTACCCAATCAACATCAACAAATTAAACTCACCACCTGAATCAAATGCTCCAAAGCGCAGACTATGCGTTAAACGAACCAATAGTATTGAATGGGTGCCTAAATTGAAATAGACATGTTTAAATGTTATAAAATGACGATGGCCGCCTCTGAATTAAGTGTAGGTAACTTAACTGATGAATAGTTTTTTTTTCCGTTTTCTCGTCGTTATTGTTTTAATATCGATATTGCGCGACATTTGAGGATCCTGACAATTGCATGTGTTGCCACATTATATAATTGAAAATAAGATGCTTCGTTTCGTCGGATAGAAGTGTCGATTTTACGAAACATTACTTTTGATGCTGCTCTTACTTTGGTTTCAGTAAACCGCAATTCATTGGGTAAGAAATGTCCTGCAGCTCACTGTCATTTTCGTAATACTTACTCTTCAATTTCCTTCCAGCTTTCTGGCACTGAAGGATGTAATTCCTATTCGAAAATGAAAAACGTTCCGAGATCAAACTAATTAATTTTCTCAAGAAAAACATTTGAATACATATGTAAACGTAAAAGTAAACAACATTACAGTATATAATTTAAGTAACTATATATGTTTAATACGGAACCATTAAATTGTAGCTACTCAGTTATCTTATATTAACCTTGTTATGCTTCAGGACCGGAAATACTTCGGATAGAACTCGGTAAGCTGTTTGTATGTAATATGTTTTTTTCAATATTAATGGTCGGACATATTATGCTTTGACACATATTAACCCGGGAACCGTTATAACAAGAGGAATCGAATATAGGAGCAAAAAGGTCCTTCTGCAGTTGTACTGAGCCCCAGTCAGACCACACCTGGAGTATTGCGTGCAGTTTTGTTCCCGCAACTTGATGAAGAACAGTCTTGCTTTTGAGGGAGTGCAGCCTAGGTTTACAAGGTTAATTCCCGGGATGGCGGGACTGTCTTATGCTGAGAGAATGGAGCAGCTGGGCTTGTACACTCTGGAGTTTAGAAGTATGAGAGGGGCTCTAATTGAAACATTGCTAATGGCTTAGACATGGCTTAGAAAGATTGCTAATGGCTTAGACACGCTAGAGACAGGAAACATGTTTCCGGCGTTGGGGGAGTCCAGAACCAGGGGCCACAGTTTAAGAATAAGGAGTAAGCTATTTAGAACGGAGATGAGGAAACACTTTTTTTTTCTCACAGAGAGTGGTGAATATGTGGAATTCTCTGTCTCGGGGGGCGTGGGAGGCAGGTTCTCAGGGTGTTTTTAAGAGAGAGCTAGATAGGGCTCTTTAAAATAGCAGAGCCAGGGGATTCGGGGGGAAGGCAGGAACGGGGTACTGATTGGGGATGATCAGCCAGGATCACATTGAACGGCGTTGCTGGCTCAAAGGGCTCTGCTCTGCTATAGACCACATCGAAGACATAGGGACTGAGAAGGTAGAAATACTGTGGATCTAGTTGAGGAATTGCAAAGGAATGAAGACATTAATTTGTGTTATCTACAGACTCAAAGATAGTAGCCTGGATGTAGTGTGTGAGTTGCAGCATGACTTAAAACTGGCATGTAACAAAGGTAATGCCACTGTGGTGATGGGGGATTTCAATATGCAGGTAGACTGGGAAAATCATGTTGGTTCAGGACCCCAAGAAAGAGAGCCTTTAGAGTGCATCCGAGATGGATTTTTAGAGCAGGTTGTAATGGAGCCGATCAGCAAAAAGCCAATTCTGGATTTAGTATTCTCGAATGCCCTACTTCTGCACCCATTGTCTATTGTCTATTGTCTAAAGTATGGAGTTTGAACTGATTTCAAGCAGTCTTTCTAAATCGTAATCAGGCATGAACAATTTAACGCACATTTTTTTTAATACCCTTGCACATCGAAAACCGACATGAACGCACCACAATCCCGATCAAGGCTTCTGGAGATAAACTATTCCGATCTAAATAAATTGAAGTAACCAATAGTTTATAATTCTGTCTGCTTTCTCCAGTTTCCAAGCTCAAGGAAGCCAAAGGTAATTTTAATATATATAATGATATGTTCGTATGTGCTTGACATGATAAACACGTTAAACAGCTACAGCAAATGTGACTATATTGAGGTTATGAAAAATGCATATGGAATGTGCAACAAAGCTTTGCTTGTGTGAAGAGATGCCATTTGCAAACTTGTCAAGTGGCAGTATTTGGAGCAGAAAATACTATAAGCCTTTCAAATAGAGGACTATTCACCCATATTAGGGCATTTGTAAACAGCTTTGCTTGCATTTGTACAGACGGAGTCGGATGGCCTGATGTCAGAAAATTGTGACAATTAGTTAATTGAGGACAGATTCGTATCCGCTGACAAAAAAACGGTGAATGTTTGAACATCGAAAGAAAGCAAGAAAAATACCTGCACTGCCAGATTATGAGCAAAGAATACTTTGAGAGGTGGTGGCCAAAGGAATGCCGCAGGAATCGTTGTTCGGTCAAAGTGCAATTACTGTATTTACAACGAATTTGGCTAAGTGATCCAAATCAATATTTCCATGTTCAAGAATGACAAGATTCTAAAGGGAATGATTAGCCAGCGTTAGTAATGCATATCATCTATAGCCTTTTCCATGACTGGAAAACCATACGTTTTACTGTTTCTCCGGACACGTGATCATGATCAACAAATCTAAACTAGAGTAGATTCAAGGAGTCCCAAACCACCAGGACAACACACATTGACAACTATGGGGACGCCGATTCAAATGGGAAATATGAGGTCATGCAATATTTTATAAGCACAAAAAATATATATGTAATTATGTAATTAGAGTAGAACGTGTTGAAGTATTACTGTGTTGGTGTCGCTGAAAACTAATGTGGCTACGTGTTCGTCAGAAAAGCTAATTTCGCGTAGGCCTTTATAGCAAACATATTTAAGTAAAGACATTTCGTTTCACACAGAGCGTGGTGAATCTGTGGAATGCTCGGCCTCAGAAAGTAGTTGAGGCCAGTTCATTGGCTGTATTTAATTTGGCTCTTGGGGCTGAAGGGATCAGGGGGTATGGAGAGAATGGAGGTACAGGATACTGAGTTGGATGATCAGCCATGATCATATTGAATGGCGGTGCAGGCTCGAAGGGCCGATTGGCCTACTCCTGCACCTATTTTTGTACGTTTCTATTTTGTTGCAGTTATATACATTTTCGATGCTGGAACAACCCGAATCAGAATTTCCATAATATGGAGACTGTCTTGGAAATATTGTCCTGAAATGTCCGTTTTCTGGGAAGATAGATATGGCGGATTAGGATGAGACGGATTACGATAAAACGGATTACGATGTGTGCAAGGAATTCTTGCTTTGTGTCAGAATATAGCGAGCGGGAATTCTGTTCTGAATTAGGTAAATAGGACGAAAGCAATTGTATCTGCCAGCGTACGTTCGAACACTGAGTGGCATGTCCATTGTCATCCCCACAGTACAAATGTCCACAATATGTTGACTGAGTTATAAATTCGAACTAATTCTAAAACGTCTTTTGGGTTGAACAAATCTGAAACGCAACAACTTAATATAGATCGAATTAAGGCAGCAGTTCCGGCAAAGGATTATGATAAGAATGAGCAAAGGCACAACAAGAAAGAAGTTGGCTAAACAGATTTATTTCTTGCACCTTGCGTGTAGAGTAAGGAAACGTTGCCGACAAAAAATAAGGAAAATCCAGTACCACCTATTTATATACTACACTTTATCGCTCTATGCCAGATTAATTGTCGGGAACCGCCACTGAATGAGTGGCAATATTAAATATATGGAAGATACATACATGTGGGCATAGCTTGCAATCTATGATCAGGTTGCGCTTCTCTTCTCTTCACGCTGTATATTACTTATTTGGATAAGGGGATTCAAACGTTCCTACCAAGTTTGCAGATACTGATAAGATAGGTGAGGGGCAGTGTAAAGGAATCAAGGACTCTGCAGAAATACATTAATGGCCTTAGAAGTGGCAGATGAAATGTTGTGTAGCAAAGGGCGGAGTAATGCACTTTGGTATTAAGAATAAAGGCGTAGATTATTTCTTAATGGGCGAGAATCCATAAATCTGAACTGCAAAGGGACTTGGTACGTTCATGCTGGTGAAGGACACCCAGAAAGTTAATTTCAAAGTCGGATCGGTAGTAAGGAAGGCAAATGCAATGTAGTTAAATTCAATACAATTAGTTCATATAAAGAGGACTGGAATACAAAAACAGATGTGTAATGCTGAGGCTCTATAAGGCGCTGGCAGGACCGCATTTTGGAGTGGTGAAAGCAAATGTGCGTCCCATACCTGAGGAAAGAAGTGCGGGCTCTGGAGAAGGTGCAGAGGATGTTTACAAGCATGATTCTTGGAAAGAGTGTGTTAGCTTATGATGGGCGTTTTGACAGCACTGGGCCTCTACTCGCTGGAGTTTAGAAGGTTGGGGAGAAGGTCGTTGACATTTACAGATTATTGAAGGGCAAGGACGTTTTCATTGATGGGAGAGTCTCGGAATAGAATTAAAGAACGCCCGTTTAGAAAGGAGGAGAGGAGGATCTTCTTTAGTCAGATCTTAGTTAATCTGTGGAACTCATTGCTACAGAGGGCTATATCAATGGATAGTTTTAAGGCAGAGATAGACACATTCTTAATTTCATCGGATGTCAGTGGCTATGGAGAGAAGGCAGGAACACGGGATTAGGAGGCAAAGATCAGACATGATTCAATGGCGTAGTAGTTTCGATAGGCCGAGTGGCCTAATACTACCCCTATAACTTGTCAACGTGTGAAGGAAAGTAAATACTATCAGACACTGATTTAGTATGTGTTTTAAAGCCAAGCGCAAGTGCGTCCCTCCCCAGTCCGTCGACCGTGCTATTTTGTAAACCGAATGCAGCGCTCGCAATTGGTGACGCCACACATAACGTTTTGTACGTTCAATCTCATGGGAAATATCCTTATTTTCAGATCAAAAGAAAACTATTGGGAAATTAGGTTAGCAGACATTGTTTATGTTCTCTGATATTCCATTTAAAATTACTTCGTATTTGAAAGCATTGCTTTGAAACATATTGCTTCCTACGTGTACACTTTGATACGATTCAAGGTATCACATAATGTCCCAGTTACCTTCTCTACTTACCACGTACACAATTTTACTCGGGGACAATTAAACGAAATAATAATGGGAACATATATCCCCATTTTCCTCGTTTCCGTCCAGTGAAAAATATATAATTTACAACGTGGGAATGGATTGACATGCAAAATATTATAAACGCAATCTCACTGCAGATTAATGTCATTATTTGCAGGAAGGTGTAGACTGTCCTTATGATGCTAGTTAGATTACAACATATCCAGACCGCTTCATTATCTTTCAAATGTTCTCAAAGTGTATCATTTTTTCCTGTTCCATTGTTGGTTGCAGAACAGCATATTAGAGAGCAAGGAAGAGGTAAGTCTAGGAATAAAGCGATCAATGATATATGCACGCTGTTCCGATTTTACTGGTATTGGAACCAAATGTATCCTGCCCAGTATCGCTGCATGTGGTGTGGAAATGTCCAGGTCGAGTTCGTTGACCGAGCTGACTTTTGTGAAACAGGAGTGCTATGAAATAATCAACTTCGGAAATGGTGTCAGGCAGCGATGAGCCATGTTCTAGTATTTAAATGTCTTCGTAGTTCTTATCATTGATACATTCAAATCGTTCAAATGGGTGGAAGAAATATAATTAAACATGCGTGGTTTTAGAGGATTAAGATTAAAAAAACACGCGCTTTCAAATAATAAGATGAAATGAAGGCTTTCAAATTAATCACAATAAAATTTCCAAAATTCAGATATTCCATTCGTCTGTGTTCAGTATGAAATGCTGTACAGTAAATTAACATTTATTCCCAAGCCAAATATGAAGCTGCATCGTGGCGTAGCGAAGGCGTTGCTGTTTTCCTGCTCCAGAGACTGTATGGAGTTCGTATATTCTCCTTATAACCGCGTGCGTTTTATCCTGTTGCCCTGATTTCATGGGGTTCTCACGCATGTGCAGGATAGTAGGTTAATTGCTTTATCTAAATTGCCCCTAGTGTATAGGATTAACGTGATCGTTGGTCGGCACGCCAACTCTTGACCCTTCGCGTCAGAAAGCCCTGTTCCTCTAAAGCGAAATCGAAAACGACCATGCAATGGTGCACATGAGGAACCACAAAGAACTGAGGACGCTGGAATATTTAGCATAACACAAAATGCTGAAACAACTCAGCGGATCAGGCATCGGAAATGAATATGCGATCTGAAACGGACATTCATAAGTCATATTTGACGTTGGGACACTTCTTAAGACTGAATTATGAGGCGGGAGAGAAAGCTGAGGGAGGGGTGTTAAATATAACGACTTCAATGGACATTTGTAGTCAATAAAAGAGTCGTTAACAAAGGTTGGACGTGATTTAGTAAAGCCTAGACAATTTGCCGTGATTGGTTGCGATTGCCGTCTCTACTTGGTGTCCGGCAACATTACACACACTGTTTCATAAATTGTGTTTCCCGTCCTTCTTACGAACAGCACAGAGAGAAATATGCCGATTTCTTAGTTTTGAAATTAAATTAGACCATGTGTATGCGTTATATAACATAGAATTATGTTTTACAAGCGGGGATGGTGCGCGTTTTCTCATAGAATGATTGGTATTTCCATGGCAGAGTGGATTGATAACATATTTTATTTACAGAGCTGCGTATTTCCCAACGTAATCTGACAATTTCCGGTAAGCATCTTATAATCATTCATCTGTGTAACCCTCATTGCAACACACGTACGGTTCTATCGCTATATTCATTTACGGGTTAGAACCACGTATCTATATCTTCGCTATTTTTGCTTAATAGAAATGAAACTGACCGACAAAGTTGAAGGTAATGATGTGCAAGTAGCATGTCTCTGCAACGCTGACATTTTGTTTATAAACTCCCTTTATACGAATGTGCAGAACAATCTACTATATTTGTACATGACCTGATCATCTGAGTTTTCCCGCAGAACTGTGGCAGTTTTGATTAGGACATTCCGAATAAGGAAATAGAGGGATAGCATTAGTAAAGTTTGCGAAATTTGCACGGAGTTCGCTTAACGCACTTATAAGCATAAACGACAGACACAATATATATACAACGATGAAAATACAGACAACTGTTTCCGGAAAAAGGGAATGGTTTGGAATTATTTAAAATGCATAATATTCATGGCGATTATTTTTAATGTTTCAGAAATGGAAATAGTATCGAGATCCTTGAGGCCAGGTGAATTGAGAAACGTAATGTTTTGGAAGTCGTGGCATCTGAGCGCGGAACCGCTAATCACGTGGCAAACACAGTTCCTACTATTACACGTCCAGACATCGGGAAGGAACTAGCATTCGATGCAAATTTTCTCTTTGAAAATTAAGGATCACGGCATGTCAGAATGGAAGCAGTAAGTGCATTATACACATGTGGAGTTGAACTGCTTTCAAGATATCCTTAAACCCGACGTTCATATTCAAAATCAAAGAAACGCAAAATTCGGAAAACGTACTGATTGGGGATTATCAGCGATGATCACATTGAATGTCGGTGCTGGCCCGAAGGGCCGAATGGCCCACTCCTGTACCTATTGTCTATTGTCTATTGTCTATTTAAAAAAAAGAAAAATCAAGGAATATATTAGTTAAATCAAACATAAAATAGTATTTCAGGAATGCTCACTAAAACGTTCTCCTTTCCAAAGGAAACAGATATAAAAGACAAGCGGAAAACAGCGGTGAGGAAACATTGATGGTTGTGTCCGAGCAAAAGGCACATCAGATGAGCGTACGCGGTTCAATGTGTGGGTGTACGATTCGTCAGGAGGACAAGTATTCTGATTCAACATTATCAATGTGACATGGTAGTCAGTCTTGCTTCGATGCAACCGCACAGAACCGGCCTTTCCTGATTGGAAGCGTAACACTGAACAGGAAATCCACGTGAGTTTTTACAAAGCATTATTCCATTGGCAACGCAAGCTCAGTGGCATCCGATTAATTGCTGGTCGAATATTTTTTTTATTTAAGTTTAACGTTTTAATTTAAATAATGGGTAGTCCCCGAGTTTCATGTAATGACATCACAAGGCCCGTGTCCTTCACTATTAAAACAAAAATAAATCTGACACAACAATATGTCCGGATTGTAATGCGATAAATAGATGCTATTCGCCTTTCTGAATTTGATTGAAAAGTAGCACATTGTCAGTTCATTCAACCTGGGAACACTTTTCAGTTAAACCTGCAAATGTGCGCTTAAATATCCATCTACGTCCCTGCATTTATTCGCAGATATTAACGCACGTGTAATATTTGTTGATCAGTTGTCTTTACTTTTATTTTAGAGTACGAACAACTCCTATTACAATTCGGTAAATTTCTGGCTTGATTGTTTTGTGCATTCTAACTCACATGTTTCCTATTGCTTTGTCCTGCAGTTTAAGAAGTAGTTACGTTTTGTGCGCAAGACGCATATATTTTAAAATGGTAAAACTGGACAAAGATTCCCTAAATGTGGAAGTTTTTGCATACATTGGAATTCCACGGTGCGGAATTGCATTAATTGGTATAGGTGCAGAAAAAAATGAGTAATGCAAACCTTACGATAACTAGCATTGCAGAGATAGTCAAACACAAAGAAAGAAGTCGTGTTGCACTGTGCAGGGCTCTGCTATGACTCAACTGGAGTAGAACGTGCACATGATTTCGCCATGTAACTGATGTTCCTTGCAAGGCAATCATCTAGATCCGGATCGCTTACGTTGTCGTAATGAAGACGCGTGCGTGTCTCCGTGATTCCGACAGTACATGTCGGAGGTTACGGGGAAAAGGTACAGGTATCAGAGGTTATGGGGTGAAGGCATGTGAACGGCGTTTGGAGGGAGAGGTAGATCAGCCACAATTCAATAGCAAAATAGACTAGAGGGCCGAATCGCCTATTTCTACTACTGTCACTTATGACCTGATGACCATTTTCTTATCAGGACTACACAACACATGGCATGGCTAGGGCATACATAATTTAGTATAACTACACTCTAATATCATAAATCTGTTTCATTTAACAGCCCAGAAAGTGAGCAAAGTGGAAGGTAATGCATATAAAACGGAATAAAGCATGGCTGCCATGGCTGTTTTTATGCGTTAATTTATAATTTAATTCTTCATGTTTGATAACTGTAGGTAAAATTACGCAGATTTGTTTGCACATATGGCAACAGGTTTGGCTCAGCCAGCAACATCTAATATATATATATATATATTCAGAACTGCGTGACAATAGGTGCACAAAAAAAGGTGGAGAAACTCAGCGGGTGCAGCAGCATCTATGGAGCGAAGGAAATAGGCAACGTTTCGGGCCGAAACCCTTCTTCAGACGTGACTATATCTACAGGATTTGAAGTGTAGGTAGTGTGAACTAGAACGAACATGTTATCTGGACTTACCACACTTCACATTTGTGCCCAGCTACGTTCACTGACAACCACTGATTTTGGAAAATAACTACTTGCGATGAGCCTGTCTAGCCGCTTGATATCACGGGCCTTTTTGTTTTATTTGTGGCGAAAAAATAGAGGTTACAGCGATGGTTCAGTTTTTAGACTTAGTTTAATGATACAGCATGGAAATTGGCTTGTTGGCCAAGCGAATCTACGACACTCATCGATCACCCGTTCACATAAGTATTATATGTTCTCAAATTCACAGTCACTCCCTGCGCTTATGCGCGAATTTAGAGAGGCCGATTGACATGGAAACCTCACGTCTTTGTGATGTGAAATTAAACCGGATCAATTCGGCAGTAAGTCCCGCGGTTACAGGGAGAAAGTGCATCTGACACACATGCAGCAACAGAGGGCCGGATAGAACGCGAGTGTCCGACGCCGCTCAGTGACATCTCTCCAAATTGCGTTTGAAGGCTGTCCTGACCTATTGCCAGGTATCCCACGGACTCCTCTATCGACAGTCTGTATTAGAGCACAACAAATAAATAGATCTCTTGGTATTCCGCCGTTAGCCCTGTTTTATACAAGGAATTGTTAAGTTACATAGCGTGACCTTGCACGTCACGAAAAATACCGCTGAGTCTTAGGGACAGAATGAACGTAAAAAGTGACACATATTACATCACCTGTATGGTTTCAATTCTGTGTGATATTCTTTTTGTGAAGATATCTAATTACGACATGATTGTTATACCTTTATTTATGATCTTTAATAATGTATCAGAAACAAGAAAGTCGGCAGCATCGTCTGGCCTTATCGAACAACAGTGTTTCGCGACATATTCCAGTGCAATGCTCGTGTTCAATTACATCGATATGTCACGATTTAGGATGTGTATAATTGCCTTTTTTCCTAGTGATCATTGAAGTCGGTGCACGATTGGCAACGAAAGTGTTCATATTTTTACCAATGATTCGCCAGACTGCTTTCTGGGATGACCGGACTTTCATATGAAGAAAGACTGGATAGACTCGACATGCTAGAATTTAGAAGATTGAAGGGGGATCTTATAGAAACTTACAACATTCTTAAGGGGTTGGACAGGCTAGATGCAGGAAGATTATTCCCGATGTTGGGGAAGTCCAGAACAAGGGGCTATAGTATAAGTATAAGAGGGCAGTCTTTTAGAACCGAGATGCAAAAAAAAATAATGTTTTACACAGAGAATGGTGGATCTGTGGAATTCTCTGCCACATAAGGTAGTTGAGGCCAGTTCATTGGCTATTTTAAGAGGGAGTTAGATGTGGCCCTTGTGGCTATAAGTATCAGGGGGTATGGAGGGAAGGCAGGTACAGGATACTGAGTTGGATGATCAGCCATGATCATATTGAATGGTGGTGCAGGCTCGAAAGGCCGAATGGCCTACTCCTGCACCCATTTTCTATGTTTCTATGTGTCTATTCATTTGGTAGGTCACCGTTCATTGGGCTAAGCGGGAAAAATAGTCCTTTCACGAATCCGGAAATTGTTACTTTATTCACCACGTGAGTTATTTTTGTTGTTAGTGCAATAAATCCCTTCCAAATTTCATCTCCTAACTAAAATGTTTAAACAATGGTTAAAATGAAATAATTGATATGTTTTCGAATATATCCAGGAATTTCGCAGAAATCCGTAAAGAGAAAAAAAAACCCTGTATAATTTCAAACTGCTCTGAGAAGAAACACTATGAAATACAATCGTTTGGTTCTTTCGTGCGGTGCAGAACCGTAGCACAAAAATTAATGCAATGAGGAGAATGTGACGCAAAAAAAAAACAATGTGACGCCAAAAACGTGAAACATTGGAAGTTCTAGATTGAAAACTATCATAAACAATCTATTCGAGATGATTTTTTTTCTCAACCTGTGTTCCGTCTGCTAACACGTCTTTATCTCATTTACAGAATGCAGATTCTGGGATTTGCAAATATTATTCGCAGCCATGTCTCAGTCTACTGCCAACGCTTTTATTGATTAGTTTTCAAACTAATTTGTGAACCGCGGGATTTCGTTATTGCTGGTAAATGTCACCGAAAAAATAATATATTATTACACCAGATGAAGACTTGCTCTATTTTTGTAGCATTACAGACAAGGGTTGAAGATCTAGGTATGGGACTATTTTTCATGCAATTATTACCTTAAGAATTATGCGTTGCATGTGAGGCAAAATAGTCGGAAATTTTGTTCGAAATATGCAGCATTCGTTTGCAATTAGATTATTGATTTGAACACAGTAGAAACGAGAATAAATCAATATTGCCATGACGGTATTCGTTCCGTTTTATTCTGTGTGGTATTCGTTCCATTTCATTCCTTATTTATGAAACTGACACCTTTATTTTACGAGATCTGGGAATATTAACTTTGTTGCCTACAATCGCACACATTTTCTACCCCTAGTTTACCAGTAACTGACGAGGTGGTCAATAATCAACGACATTAGTGGCTCTGGAGACGCCTTAGTCCTGACGGCTTAAAACTGTTAGATTTCCTCGCAGAAAAGTATTGGAGAGCGAGGAAAATTTCAGTACAAATAAGTAGTTTCTTGTATGCCACTAGGGAGACTAGCTGCTTGCAACATTAACATTCAACGACTAATTTTATTTAGCATAATGTTAAATAAAATGAATTTAGGAAAATACAAAAAATCTGAATTTGACAGTCAAATTGCAGTAGCACACTGCTCTCAGTAGCCTATTAAACACATTTCATTTTGCAATCTGCGAACGGGTTGTGTCTTTTGGCTTGAAATACGGTAATACGAGGATAGCCGGCTGCATGTACCATTAGTTCTAAACACTATATACTTCAAATGAATGTCAATGATTTATCTCTCACCTATCCCTAAAGTGAAGAAAACAAACCGATGTCGAAGATCAGGCGGCATTTGTTGTTTTACGTCAGACCATTCTTACGACTGGGAGCTTAAAGGTTCTCCATTACAATTGAGAAATAGAGGTGAACGGATGGTGTTAACAAGAGTTGGCAAAAGATAGGTGGATTCCGGTAAAGAGTGGTTGATTGAGAAGATAATTATGTGGATAAGATAAGGGTTAGTTATGCCCCTGTCCCACTTAGGAAACCTGAATGGAAACCTCTGGAGACTTTGTGCCGCGCCCAAGGTTCCCGTGCAGTTTCCGGAGGTTCCCAGAGGTTTTTGTCAGTCTCCCTACCTGCTTCCACTACCTGCAACCTCCGGCAACCGCCTGCAACCGCCTGCAACCGCACTGAAACCTTGGGTGGATAGCAAAGTCTCCAGAGGTTTCCGTTCAGGTTTCCTAAGTGGGACAGGGGCATAACCCAGTAACTAAGACTGGGTAAGGCAAAATGGTTCAAATGGTAGAAACTAACTAGAAGGTATGATGGCGGGTAAAATGTAGAACAAGAGGGTGAGATATGGCGGCATCCGGGGTGGTGGGGTAGAAGCAGGTGGAGTGCGGCCAGGATGGTAGGAAGTAGATGACGGACACGATAGAGCGGAGTTATTTGTGTGTGTGTGTGTGTGTGTGTGTGTGTGTGTGTGTGTGTGTGTGTGTGTGTGTGTGTGTGTGTGCGTGTGTGTGTGTGTGTGTGTGTGTGTGTGTGTGTGTGTGTGTGTGTGTGTGTGTGTGTGTGTGTGTGTGTGTGTTGGTGTACAAACTTTACATGCCAGTGAAATGGGAATATATTTTTATTCGTTACGCTGTTTCTATTCGTGGTTGATTTTCTTGTTGTTCTTGCAGAAAAGCAATTAAGCGAAAAAGAGCGAGGTAAATCTACCCATAATATTTTATTTTCTGCCTGCTCTTGTTCCTGCGCAGTGCAAGTCGTTGTATTCACCTATTTATTAGAAACAAGAGAATATAATCTTTAAATGCAGAGCAAATGTTTCAGTAAAAGCTCGAGGTGAAATGATGTCCTCCCTTTTTGTTATTCCTCATGTTCAATTTAACGTGCATGGATGGCATTTTACGCTTCTCCACAATAGAAATATGGGATTTTTTTTCAATCACCGATCACGGTTTTCCATTTTTTTTCCTGTCCGTTCCCTTTCCGATAACTATTCTAAATGGGAATTACCCACTGTGCAGACACTCAATTGTTAGTGGGATTCTATCTAGTTTACCTTACCGTAAATGCAGATTATCCATTTAAGCAAAGACAATTTTTATAACTGATAGACCAGTTGCCAATTAAAACATAAACATAAAGATCTAATAAACATTTGGGTGGAATTGAGAAGTGGGAAAGGTGTAGCAACTCCTATAGGGGTGTATTATAGACCGCCAAACGGGGAACGAGAATTGGAAGAGCAAATATGTAAGGAGATAGCAGTTATTAGTAGTAAGCACAAGGTAGTGATTGTGGGAGATTTCAAATTTCCACACATAGACTGGGAAACACATTCTGTAAATGGGCTGGATGGGTTGGAGTTTGTAAAATGTGTGCAGGATAGTTTTTCGCAACAATACATAGCGGTGCCTACTAGAGGAGGGGCAGTGCTGGACCTCCTGTTAGGAAATGAGACGGGACAAGTGGCGGAGGTATGCGTTGGGGAGCACTTCGGGTCCAGTGATCACAATACCATTAGTTTCAATATAATTATGGAGAGGGTCAGAACTGGACCTAGGGTTGAGATTTTTGATTGGAGAAAGGCTAACTTTGATGCGATGCGAGATGATTTAAAAGGAGTGAACTGGGACATTTTGTTTTATGGGAAAGATGTAGAAGAGAAATGGAGGACATTTAAAGGGGAAATTTTAAGAATACAGAATCTTTATGTTCCTGTTCGGTTGAAAGGAAACAGTAAAAATTGGAAAGAGCCCAGGTTTTCAAGGGAAATTGGACATCTTGTTCGGAAAAAGAGGGAGATCTACAATAATTATAGGCGGCATGAAGTAAATGAGGTGCTTGAGGAGTATAAGGAATGTAAAAAGAATCTTAAGAAATAAATTAGAAAAGCTAAAAGAAGATATGAGGTTGCTTTGGCAAGTAAGGTGAAAGTAAATCCAAAGGGTTTCTACAGCTATACTAATAGCAAAAGGATAACGAGGGATAACATTGGTCCATTGGAGAGACGGAGTGGACAGCTATCTGCTGAGCCAAAGGAGATGGGGGAGATATTGAACAATTTATTTTCTTCGGTATTCACCAAGGAGAAGGATATTGAATTATGTGAGGTAAGGGAAACTAGTAGAGTAGCTATGGATACTATGAGGTTCAAAGTAAAAGAAGTACTGACACTTTTGGATAAATGGATAAGTCTCCAGGTCCTGACAGGATATCCCCTAGGACATTCAGGGAAGTTAGTGTACAAATAGCCGGGGCTATGATAGAAATATTTCAAATGTCATTAGAAACGGGAATAGTCCCCAAGGATTGGCGTACTGCGCATGTTGTTCCATTGTTTAAAAAGGGTTCTAAGAGTAAACCTAGCAATTATAGACCTGTTAGTTTGACTTCAGTGGTGGGCAAATTAATGGAAAAGATACTTAGATATAATATATATAAGCATATAGATCAACAGGGTCTGATTAGGAACAGTCAACATGGATTTGTGCCTGGAAGGTCATGTTTGACTAATCTTCTTGAATTTTTTGAAGAGGTTACTAGGGAAATTGACGAGGGTAAAGCAGTGTATGTTGTCTATATGGACTTTAGTAAGGCCTTTGACAAGATTCCTCATGGAAGATTGGTTAAGAAGGTTCAACTGTTGGGTATAAATGAAGGAATAGCATTTGGTGGTTTCAACAGTGTGGTAAATTGGATTAGTAAGTATGCAGATGATAACAAGATAGGGGGTGTTGTGGATCATGAAGAGGATTTCCAAAGTCTACAGAGTGATTTAGGCCATTTGGAAAAATGGGCTGAAAGATGGCAGATGGGGTTTAATGCTGATAAATGTGAGGTGCTGCACCTTGGCAGGACAAATCAAAATAGGACGTACGTGGTAAATGGTAGGGAATTGAAGAATACAGTTGAACAGAGGATCTGGGTATAACCGTGCATAGTTCCTTGAAGGTGGAATCTCATATAGATAGGGAGGTAAATAAAGCTTTTGGTATGCTAGCCTTTATAAATCAGATCATTGAGTATAGAAGCTGGGATGTAATGTTAAAATTGTACAAGGCATTGGTGAGACCAAATCTGGAGTATGGTGTACAATTTTGGTCGCCCAATTATAGGAAGGATGTCAACAAAATAGAGAGAGTACAGAGGAGATTTACTAGAATGTTGCCTGGGTTTCAACAACTAAGTTACAGAGATAGGTTGAATAAGTTAGGTCTTTATTCTCTGGAGCGCAGAAGGTTAAGGGGGGACCTGATAGAGGTCTTTAAAATGATGAGAGGGATAGACAGAGTTGATGTGTACAAGCTTTTCCCTTTGAGAATAGGGAAGATTCAAACAAGAGGACATGACTTCAGAATTAAGGGACAGACGTTTAGGGGTAATATGAGGACGAACTTCTTTACTCAGAGAGTGGTAGCGGTGTGGAATGAGCTTCCAGTGGAAGTGGTGGAGGCAGGTTCATTGGTATCATTTAAAAATAAATTGGATAGGCATATGGATGAGAAGGGAATGGAGGGTTATGGCATGAGTGCAGGCATGTGGGACTAAGAGGGAAAAAATGTTCGGCACGGACTTGTAGGGCCGAGATGGCCTGTTTCCGTGCTGTAATCGTTATATGGTTATATGGTTATTTGATCTTCATGAGACGTGTATATTTGAAACTATGCCAACTACCACATACAAACCTAATGAAACATCGCATGAAACGTGTTTACAGAGATGAACATTACTCGCGGAACTGGTAAAACTTCAAATTTCTGTCTTTCTTTATTATTTTATGGGAGAGTGTGTTGCTTGTTGAAATGCTATCCCGCATACAACAGATATAATCAATAGGTAATAGCGGAATCATTCAATACACCAGACAGTAACCAAATCGAGTACCCGAGTGCCCACACATTTTCAGAGGGTTCCTGCATGTTAACTTGCCGGTTCCCTTGTGCGCAAATCAGAACAGAATTTATTTGCATCCGTGGTGGTTATGATGCTGTTTCTGTTGAGTTTTTTTTTTCAATTGTGACCCACGAAATGTTAATGCTCGTGAACTCGGGATTGGTAGTGACAACGATTATAGGTTGTTGGACATTCTCATTGAAGATTATCAACTATTGGCCGTTCTGTGGCCGAAATGTTACATGCGGATGGCAAACCGTGGTCGAATGGTGTCATTTTTGTTCTGCCTGGTGGCAAGTACCGTCTCTTTCCTTCGATACCAGTGAATGGAATTAATATGGTGTGACCAATACTTTTTCCTGTGGAGAAGGTGCGGCCATTTATTTATCTGCTGAAAATCATTAGGCCATTGACACCACTGCAAATATGTGCTACATATTTCCCAGCCTGACCTGATTGAAACAAGCAGCCATACTCATCTTTTTCGAGGAGTGGCACCAATCATTGGCGATTTTGTCACTTGATATTCATTATTGTTGTCTTATTAATCCTACTTGAAATCACACCGTGTCAATTGCTTCAATGTTGCCAGCGGCAGTCAATCGATTGCATTTCCAGAGTGCTTATCATTATCTACCTGTGGGAATAGTTGATTACGCGAATTTGGTCAAATAGACTGGCAGATTGTGAGGAAAACAATTAAAATGACATTGCGACTGGAATTTCATCAGTCATAAACTTATTGATTGGTGGTCCAAAAAACAGATCCATGTTCTTTTTCCGATATTTGTCTATGATATGACCTTCCCTTCTTGTTAAATATAGTGCAACCTTGGATATAGAAACAGAAACATAGAAAATAGGTGCAGGAGTAGGCCATTCGGCCTTTCGAGCCTGCACCGCCATTCAATATGATCATGGCTGATCATCCAACTCAGTATACCGTACCTGCCTTCTCTCCATACCCCCTCATCCCCTTAGCCACAAGGGCCACATCTAACTCCCTCGTAAATATAGCCAATGCACTGGCCTCGACTTCCTTCTGTGGCAGAGAATTCCACAGATTCACCTCTCTCTGTGTGAAAAAATGTTTTTCTCATCTCGGTCCCAAAAGACTTCCCCCTTATCCTTAAACTGTGACCCCCTTGTTCTGGACTTCCCCAACACCGGGGACAATCTTCCTGCATCTAGCCTGTCCAATCCCTTAAGAATGTTGAAAGTTTCTGTAAGATACATATATATGTATCTATTATTTAACGAAATATCTTGTGAATGTAGCCGATATTTTACCTTTCAAATGTTTGTGGTATTACCGTTTTACTGCATTAAATAACACTGGCTTGGTGCTATTTGTATCACGAGTCGCCCTCAAAATTATCTAAATTATTCGTCAAATAATATCGAATCATTCCGTGTTTTATTCGTTTAGTTTAATTTAGTGTCACGTGTACCGAGGTACAGTGAAAGGGTATTTGTTGCGCATTAACCAGTCATTTTTGTACTATCGCTTCTTGAATTGGAAAATTGATAATTGGGATTAACTGTAATTGTTGCAATGTTCGTTGTGTGATTTGGGGAAATATGGAAATGGGAAAGACGAAAAATCGATTCCGGAATTTGCCTTCAGTTCAGTTCGAACCTCTTGTTACAGAAACTCTTCTGGAACAAAACCAGAGAAGTATGAACCAATTATCTCGACTAAGACTCACGCGCAGGAGTGTTTATAATCTAGTCTCGTCAGTTTTCATAGTCATTTCAAATGGATATTAATGTCGTGCATTGTTAACTAAAGAAGGGTTACATAGCAAAAGATGCCAATGTTTGCAAAGCATACAATTTAGTGGAAACAGTAAACGTTTTGTTAAGTACATTACTTGTATATTTGAGCTCCGGGGATACGATGTCAGATTACTTTGACTATATAACGAGGTGCTTTATTATTTTCGATTAATTAAGTGCATATTTTTAATCAGGACTACAAACCTCCCTTCAAGATGCAGGTATGTAAGCATTTGTTATTGCTTATCTAACTTGCTCTGCATGAACGCACATTTTCATTACTTACAATGTAAGTGATGAAAATTACTTTCAAATTACTTTCAAACATGCTCTACTCAGTCATTTTCCACAGCGCGCATTTCACTAGCCAGATATCCAAATCGTTCTTAATATGCATTTTATATCCGTCGACCCGTGAACAAAATCTGACAGCGAAGTAAGTCGGCGTCAGTTAAATTCTTCTGTGGACGCAGTATTTTAGTCAAAGTTTGGCCAAGGCAACCTGTTCATGTCTCGTATTTTACCTTCTTTGAAGTCATTTTCACTCTAAACCACTAGCGTAAACAACAGCAACATTTAGTGTCGCGTGTCGTAGCATACTTAGTATCAAGAGGTGAATTTGTATTTAAAGTAGGGAACGATTGAGCGGCTGCACTTCGATACCGTTCAAGGTTTTCGAATTTCCAACCGTATCTGTGGGAGCCGCGGGGGGTTGCGCATGTAGATTCCAACTACAAGGAGGATATATCAGCTGCCAGACTGTCGCTTGCATTGCTCACGACACTCTCTGTATTACATCTTTGCTTTTCAAAATGTCAATTTGTGGTAGAACCCACACGGAGCAAGATGATGAACATTGAGCGATAATTGTACCCCTTATACTTGTTGCACCCGATTTCCGTTTCAGCCGCTGAACTGGAAGCAAAAGGAAATGGTATGGAAATATTTCCATGGATAAAACATTATTTAGTTATGTTTGACCGAATGGCTTTTTCCAGCTGTTCAGCTGTTCACCCAACCTGTTGCCGTTGGTTAACATTATTTTTGAGTCTCTATAATATTGTTCCGACAACGTTTGAGGCCTGCATGTGTTTTTACGAGAATTTGCGAACCAAAGGGTTTTTAATCCTAACCAACATGTGGAATATTCCAAAATAACCAGTGGAATTCCTTCTCCGAATAAGCCTTCTGAACGTTGTGAGATTTATGCAACTGCCAATCTAATAATATGTCGTCCTTGTTTACTTCCCCCGGATCAGATAATAACCTGGATTATAAACGAAATGGCTGTATTTTGTAATTGTACCTGAGGCACATCAGTCCGAAAGGACAGCCCTGTGGCAAAAAATAACCTCCCTTCCCTCTCACTCGTCATTGAACTAGATGTCAGTACCCATAAAGCCCTGTTATCATCGGGCAAGACTGATTAGCTGCAAATATCCATGAAAGCACAAGTGCGTAAGATCTTCGGGAACTGATAATATAACCAATGTTCCTTTTATTTCAGAAATAAAGACATTAACTAGCATCCTAACGCAAACGGGTAATTGCATTAGATATTCAAAAAACAACATTATGTGTGCTAGTTTAGTTATGCGTACATTTATAAAAATAGAATACGTATTTTGATTTTCCGCATACTCATTAGCAGAAAATGGCTTCAGCTCGCCGTTTAGTGGGCTGCAATATTAAGAGTAAAATAAATACATTAGAATAGGAGGAACTTTATTGTAATGATGATGAACAACATAACATTAAAACTCCCCTGCGGATTACGTACCTGGCGCTTCATTGTTCAAGTACACCTCTGTAAATTATTCAAAATTAAGAATAGATCGCAAGTAATCCAGGGACATCTAGTGAATTAACTTCATGGAAGAAAGCAGAGAGTGATTCTGTGATACATTTTCTGTGGTATACCCAATATAAATGCTGTATGATAAATAAACAAACGTGATAAATATCGCCAAGTGTCCCTTAGACCAGTGGTTCCCAACCTTTTTTTTAGCTCATGGCCCCCTTGGGATATTTTATTTTGTCTGTGCCCCACCCCCCTCCCCCTGACATTATTAGCGGGGGAAAAAACGACTTCAATATTATAATATCTTCCATAAACATATCATTGTCTATTAATTGCACATATATTCTCTTTTATTATATTCCACAAACATCAAAAAATGTTCAACTACATAGATTTAAATTTATTAGAAGGCAACAGTGTGGTAGCTCCGTGGCCCCCTTCATTGAACCTGTGGCCCCCTAAATCCCCCCAAAATATGTGCCTTCCCCCCTGAAATTTGCCATAGACCCAGGGTGGGAATCACTGCCTTAGACCACCATGAATAACGTGCGGAATCACGTACAGCTAAATGGTTGCCAGGATGGCAGTGCTTTATCCCAAGATTTATAATGTTTTTTTTTGTGTTCTCTTTTTTCTCATAGAAACAACATTGGCTGTAAGGGAAAAGGGTGAGTTATTATATATCGCAACAATAGCATAATCGGTCGTTAGTTACTCAGCTAATAATCTAGTTTGCTTCCGCTGCTTGCATTCAGAAGCAGTGCCTTATTAGTTAATGGAATATCGTGGGACTCGCCAATCTAACGGTCCGAAGTAATCTTAAATATATTAACGATGTTCCACGAAAATCTCATTCGATCATTTAAAACAGTAGTGGCGGAGTGTTAGATAAATTATTAGTCAGCGACAAAAAACGAAAGGTTCATCGATGTAATTCAAAAACGGAAATATGTCGCCGATATCCATGTCGTTGATATGCGTAATTAACACGTGAGATAGCAACAGGAATGGAGCGAAAACGATTTCAATGATCAGATAGAATATTTTCATAGTGCCGTTTAAAACATATGATTTGCGTATATATGGCTGAAAAACCTGTACATAATTTGCACTTGTTATGTAAGGAAAACAAGTCTTTCGCATTTTCTAGTAAACCCAAACGTAAAATAACTGCATTGTATAGACATTAGTGTGTGATGCATTTATGGACAATTGCATACTTTGAAGCATGTGCGCATTGAAAACCACTGAGTACAGATTTTGATTCTTGAACCCTCAGTATACATTTTTTAACAACACAATGTATATATATGCTGAATTTCAGAGAAAACCGAAAAGTGTAAATCTGATAGTAAGTGGGAAAGACTGTTAATAAATGGCGGTTATTTCAGCCACTGTATTATTCATCTTCCCTGAGCGCTTTGTGTCGATATAAATGTTAGTATAATTCATTTCCCCTCATATTACATCTGTTCGATCTTCTGATCGCTGCCCTGACATTTGATTCCAGTTTGCCTCTTTACCTTTGAACATGAATAATGTGCACTAGCTGTAGTCTCCTCTCTGACCTGCATCATTAAATCTTGTACATGCGTAACATATCTTCTCCTCTCGGTTTTGAGTAATCTGATCACAACCCTGTACAAATTGTCCACTTCAACAGTAATGGCCCATCTTTTTACTATGCTAAACCAGATCACGATAGGACGATATCCATTTCTGTACCACCAATCTTCGAACATACTATGTTATAATTTAATACATGTTAATTAGCATGTGTAAATATAAATCAGCATTAACCTTTGTGCACTTAATATAATACAAGATGGTCGCATTCTTTCATCTGAGCATCATGAATTATTGTATTCTGAATACTAGTTCCAACGTCTTTTCTGTTCGATTTCTGCTATTGCTAGATTCCTGAAATATCCATTACCTTGCCAATCGATAAGCAACAACAGCGTTTGACAATCACACACTAAGTTACAGAATCTTGCAGTATTGCAATAATTCCACAAACTTCGTCAACATTCAGCTGTATTGCTCCTATTAACAACGGTTCAAGCAGCCCTGAATTCCCGCAGTCCAACGGACTCGTCGACCGCGCTGCCCGAAGCTGCACTTACTCCTACCATGCCATTATCACATTTAATGCGTTCAATGTATAGTTTTCATGTGTAGGTGCGACCCTTAGTGTCTAAAATATTACAAAATATATTTTTCCAATTTCCTTTCAACACTAACTTCACAATTATATCTTCCACGCTTTACAATGAATAATCGTCGCCGTCCATTCCATTTCATTTATCAGCGGAGAACAACATTCACCACATTTTGGATTTGAACAATAGCCATTTTTTAACATGCATTGTATTACTGTTTTAGATCAGACAATAGAGGATCTCAATAAAGGTAAGAATATTGATTAAAAAAAAAACATACCAGCAAATTGCTTTCAACTAGGTGATATAACTAAATACATCATTTTTCTTTTTTGCAGAAATTCAAGAATTACGTGCTTCCACCAGTAAGCTGAAAGATGTATTTTATTCGAAAACATATGCAATACCGCGATTAGGTAAATAGACTTGATTAAGTTGTTATAGTGACAGCACGTTCCATGTGATACGATCTTCAATATGACTACAGGAAATCATATCTGCATTTGGGTGATTAAGTTATGCATTAGCAGCTATCAATTAGAATACAATTTAAATATTTGCGTATGTACTGCTATCTATCTATCTGTCTGTCTGTCTGTCTGTCTGTCTGTCTGTCTGTCTGTCTGTCTGTCTGTCTGTCTGTCTGTCTGTCTGTCTGTCTGTCTGTCTCTCTCTCTATCTTACATATCTACCTCTATCTATCTATCTATCCATCTATCCATCTATCCATCTATCCATCTATCCATCTATCTATCGGGAGAGAACGTGTCTTGCGAAAATGAATCTTCTGAATTTGTTCCAGAACGAGATCTGATGGAAAAGGATAAAGGTAAGCGCACCACAAAACACGTTCAACATTGATTGGACATAAAAACATGCAGACATGGAAACACATGAAGGAGTACGCAGTTCCGCCCTTCGAGCGGTAATAACAATATTCGTCAGTAAAGTAAAGGAGAGTTAATCTCTGGATGTTTCATTTGTCCAAATCGGCAGTTGTATTGTGCAACACTTTTTCTTCATCACGTATATCATTAAGAAGAGATGATCAAGATACAGCGGAAAATTCGTTATTTTCCAAATTTCATCATTTAAGTTGAAACACGATTCGTGGCTGATGAATTCCTGTTTAGTATTGTGTCAATATTTCAACCATGACTGTTTGCTGGAGAATAACATTTAGAGCGGATTTAGACACATCCTTTGGCATCTTGGAATAAAACTCTGCTGAACCACTTCAAGTGGACCCCTTGGGTAATATATTTTGGCATCTGTGGAATTTAGCAGTACTAAACCTCACGACGGAGCAGTAGATAAGTTCCAAACTACCAAAGTAGTTTCATTCTGTGCCGAATAGTACATACTGTATCTATACTATGTACAATAGCAATGAGTTCAGCAGATTCTTACAGCCAATAGTAGGCTGCAGAGTAAAATTAAAACTTGAAGGTAATAACTTGGCCGTCTTACGAGATGTTACAAAGATGTCCCAAAGAGACATTCCTCAAAGCAACATTCATACTTTAACGAAAATACATATACACCTCCGCTCGGTCCGCATTAACCTCCCGGTGCCTCAGCAGTTCAACTCCCCCTCCCATTCCGTATCCGACCTCTCTGTCTTGGGTCTCCTTCATGGCCAGAGCGAGCAACACCGGACATTGGAGGAACAGCACCTCATATTCCGCTTGGGAAGTCTGCATCCTGCGGGCATGAACATTGAATTATCCCAATGTTGTTAGCTGTCTCCTCCTCCTTTTCCCTTTCCCCCCCCCCCCCCCCCCCCGCTGAGTTTCTCCAGCAATTTGTGTACCTACGATTTTCCAGCATCTGCAGTTCCTTCTTAAATACATATATACGAAAATGTTTTATCAACGATGAATATGGAATTTAAAGCAAGCATGTGATACTGTACTGCAACATCAGTTGAACTTTGTAAACATCCATAGGAAGACATCGCAGATAACTGATCTTTGCAATAAATTGAAATTACATAATTGGGCTTCCACTTCCGAGGTTGGCACTTTAATTCACGCAATATACAGAAATGTATGTCTACCGAATTTCATCACCGATCTATTCAAGTACCGTGTTTTCATTTGGAAAATGTGCCAATGAACATATTGCAAGTGCGGTTCGGTGGCACAATGGTATCGTTGCTGCCTGACAGCGAAGGCAGCGCCGGAGCTCAAGGTTCGATCGCGACTACGGGTGCTGTCTGTGCGGAGTTTGCACTTTCTCCCCGTGACCTGCGCGGGTTTTCTCCGAGATCTTCTTCTCCGAGATATTCATCCCACACTCCAAAGATGTACAGGTATGCAGGTTAATTGGCGTGGTAAATGTAAAAAACATCCTAGTGTGTGTCGGATAGTGTTAATATGCGGAGATCGCTGCTCGCCGAGGACCCGGTGGGCACAAGGCCTGTTTCCGCGTTGTATCTCTAAAGTAAACTAAACTGATCTGAAGTAATGTCTGAAGAAGGGTTTCGGCCCGAAACGTTGCCTATTTCCTTCGCTCCATAGATGCTGCTGCACCCGCTGAGTTTCTCCAGCTTTTTTGTGTAACCTTCGATTCTCCAGCATCTGCAGTTCCCTCTTAAACACTGAAGTAATGTATTCTCGTGGAATATAAAAATGCTAGAATGATTTGGCCCAAGTGATAACCTATCTGCATTATGCCCCTAAGATCGAGTAGAATGCGGGAGTAACTGAGCGGGACAGGCAGCCACTCGTGATATAACGAATGGATGACGTTTCGGGTAGAGATCCTTCTTCACTTCCCGAATCGTTACCCATTCCTTCACTGCAGAGAGGCTGCCTGTCCCGATGAGTTACTCCAGCATGTTGTGCCTATCTGCGGGCTAAACCAACACGTGTTGTTCCTTCCTATGCCTCTTTGATTTTCAGGAATGGCTAAATTGCTATCACAGCATCAGCGCATAACACTGCAAAAATTCTGAATAATTGGTCGATTATAATTTACTGCTGATTATTTGTCATCATATAGTAACGATAATCATAATAACCTGACAATATTAAGAACACCAACGGCAATATTAAAATAGTATTTGAACAATTCATCACATTTGATTCATGCGGACGTTCCGAAAGAAATGTCAATGTGTGTAGAATCTTTTTTTAGAAATCCTGCCCCTACTTTCCAGTAACCAGTAACCTACTTTCTCGTCATTTAGTGATACAGGCAATGACGAAAACGCTGAAGAGACACGGTGAGCTCATGGAAAGATGAGTATCCACAATCGAGATTACTGTGAGAGTGTTGACGGTTATCACAAATGATATGTTGTAATGAATGTTGGCGACACAGCAGCGTATCTTCATGGATACATATGTGGCATGCATCCCATTGGAATTTAGAAAACCTTTAAAAGCCAATATTACTAAATGTTTAAATGCGAACGTGATTATCCAAGTCACCACAGCTGTGACTCGCAGTAGAGAAGGAAGAAAGTTTCTTCAATAATATATGATTACTTATTGTGAAAACGACGTAAACCTCAGTACAATACAATACAATACAATACGGGTTTATTCGTCGCATTGCACATAAAGTGCAAGTGAAATGAATATGTCAGCAGCGATACAGTGAGAAAGAACACACAATACACAATAAAAATTTAACACAAACATCCACCACAGCATTCATCACTGTGGTGGAAAGCACACAAATTCACCAGTCCTCCTCCATTTCCACTCGTGGTCGGGACCAGAGTTCAGAGCCAGTTCAGAGCTCTTCCCCACCGGAGACCGCGGGTTCAGGATGGTGTAGGCCGCAGGCCGGCGGTCGAAGATTTAAAGTTCACGCCGCGCCGCAGCCAGAAGCACCACAGACTGTCCTTCGGCACCCACTAGATGGCAAGTCCATGCTGGGCCCGCGGTAGAAGTTGGCCGCGGGCCGGCGGTGGAAGAACCTTCTTCCCCCGGGTCCCCAACGCGGGACCCCGGGCTGCAGCTGTGAGCTGTGCAGACCGCGGCTTCAGGCTGTCGGCTGCCTCGGGCCTGCGAAACGGAGCGCTCCACTACGGCAAGCCCCATCGAGGGCTCACCCGCTCACATGAGGCCCAGGACCGTTGGTGCAGTGGAGGAGGGTCAGGGCGGTGAGTATATAAATCGGGCGCGGGGCTTGTTTTCACAGAGGCCCAGGACCGTTGGTGAGCAGTCGAGGAGGGTCAGGGCGGTGAGTATATAAATCGGGCGCGGGGCTTGTTTTCACAGAGGCCCAGGACCGTTGGTGAGCAGTCGAGGAGGGTCAGGGCGGTGAGTATATAAATCGGGCGCGGGGCTTGTTTTCACAGAGGCCCAGGACCGTTGGTGAGCAGTGGAGGAGGGTCAGGGCGGTGAGTATATAAATCGGGCGCGGGGCTTGTTTTCACAGAGGCCCAGGACCGTTGGTGCAGTGGAGGAGGGTCAGGGCGGTGAGTATATAAATCGGGCGCGGGGCTTGTTTTCACAGAGGCCCGGGACCGTTGGTGCAGTGGAGGAGGGTCAGGGCTTTTACCAAAATCCGTAACGTTCCACACTCCATAGTGAGGATTCTGGTGGAAGCCGCTGATTGGTGGAAGCAGACTAGAGGAAGCAGCTGATTGGGTGCAACATCAGGTTAGCATTTGTGCTTTCTGGTTAAAGGGGCAGTGCTTTAGTTAAGGTACAGTGGGTTAAAGGTGCAGTGTTTTAATAAAGGTGTGTAGTGCGTGGGTCTCAGAATGAGGCAAGTAGTCCGCAGTTTGAGAAGCACTATACTTTATTTCCTCCCGGTTCAGGGGAAGACGAAACCAGGGGAAGATGGCACCCAAACCCTGCCTTTTATACCCTCCGGCTAAGGACCGCCTCCGGACTGCACCACTCCTGTGCCGAGGGGTTCGGCAGTATAATGGGACGACCCTTAGGAGCCGCCACAGGACCCCCCCCCCAGAACCAGAGGCACAAAACGCACCGGCGGGCGCACGACCCGGCCGGCCCGCGTGCGGAAGTCAGCAGATCCCGGGGCTTGCGGGGGCGTAGGTGGAGGGACAGGTCGAGGGGCCGGCGGGAGGACAGGTGGAGTGACAGGTGGAGGGAGTCGTGAGGGGGGGCGCCCTCGGGGCCGAGGTTGGGCAACCAGCACAGGCTGGTCAATGTCCAGGTGCGCCGGCTTTAAACGGTCAATCGACACGGCCTCCGGCCGGCCCCCCATGTCCAGGACAAAAGTCGACTGCCCGTGTTCCAGCACCCGGAACGGGCCCTCGTACGGCCTCTGAAGTGGCGTCCGGTGGGCATCACGGCGCAGGAAGACGTATGGGCAGACCGTGAGGGCCATTGGCACGTGTGGTCGAAATGTCCCATGGCGGGATGTCGGGACGGGTGCGAGCCTGCCAACTCGCTCGCGAAGGCGTTGAAGGGCGGAGGAGGGCGTTTCCTGATGCTCCGGCGCCGACGGCACGAACTCCCCGGGCACTGTGAGTGTTGACCCGTACACCAGCTCCGCCGATGATGAGGCCAAGTCCTCTTTGGGAGCGGTCCGGATGCCCAGCATGACCCACGGCAACTCGTCCATCCAGTCCGGGCCGGTGAGCCGTGCCTTCAATGCCGCCTTCAGCTGCCGGTGGAACCTCTCCACCAGACCGTTAGCCTGCGGGTGGTAAGCCGTGGTGTGGTGCAGCTGCACCCCCAGCAAGCGAGCCATGGCTGACCACAGCTCGGAGGTGAACTGTGGCCCCCGGTCGGAGGAGATGTGCGCCGGCACCCCGAAGCGAGCAATCCAGTGTGCGGACAACGCACGAGCACACGTAGCCGATGAGGTGTCAGCCAACGGAATGGCCTCCGGCCACCGCGTGAAGCGGTCCACCATGGTCAAAAGGTGGGTGATGCCCCGGGACGGTGGAAGGGGCCCCACAATGTCCACGTGGAGATGGTCGAACCGCCGGTGAGGTAGACCGAACTCCTGGAGAGGTGCGCGGACATGGCGCTGGATCTTTGCTGTCTGGCACGGGATGCAGGTGCGAGCCCAATGGGCAACTTGCTTGCGCAGACCGTGCCACATGAAGCGAGCTGCCACCAGTGCCGTTGTCGCCCGGATTGATGGGTGAGCCAGTCCGTGGATGACCTCGAACACTCTCCGGCGCCAGGTGGCAGGGACGATGGGGCGCGGCTGACCGGACGACACATCGCACAGGATTGTCATACCCCCAGGACCGAGAGGGACATCCTCAAGACGGAGTCCGGAGATGGCAGTCCGGTAGGTGGGCACCTCGTCGTCCGTGAGCTGTGCCGCCGCCAGAGCAGAATAGTCCAATCCGGGCGCCACCTCGAACACGGCATTTATAGCAGGGCGGACAATGCGTCGGCCACCCAGTTCTCTTTCCCCTTGACGTAGCGGATGGCTGTGGTGTACTCGGAGATGTAAGCCAACTGCCGCTGCTGACGTGCGGACCAGGGGTCGGAAACCTTCTGCAGGGCGAAAGTGAGCGGCTTATGGTCGGTGTAGGCGGTGAACGGGCGGCCCTCCAGGAAGTAACGAAAATGGCGCACAGCCAGGTACAGAGCCAGGAGCTCACGATCGAACGCACTGTACTTGGTCTGCGCGCGGTTGAGGTGCCGACTGAAGAAGGCCAGAGGCCGCCAAACTCCGCCCGTCAGCTGCTCCAGCACAGCACCAACTGCCGACTCCGAGGCATCCACAGTGAGAGCAGTCGGGGCATCTTCCCGCGGGTGCACCAGCAGCACGGCCCGAGCAAGGGCCTCCTTCGCGCCGTCGAAAGCTGCCTCCGCCTCGTGGGTCCACTCAACGCTCTTCTGCTGCCCACCCGCCAGAAGTTGATACAGGGGCCGCATGATGTGGGCCGCGGATGGCACGAAACGATGGTAGAATGCCACCATGCCGACAAATTCCTGCAGGCCGCGCACCGTGCGTGGGCGGGGAAACCGACGGACTGCGTCAACCCTGTCAGGTAGGGGAACTGCGCCTAGCGCAGTCACGCGGTGGCCGAGAAAGTCAATTTCGTTGACCCCAAAACGGCACTTGTCCAGGTTGATG
The DNA here is from genome assembly GCF_028641065.1 of Leucoraja erinaceus. Taxonomy (NCBI): domain Eukaryota; kingdom Metazoa; phylum Chordata; class Chondrichthyes; order Rajiformes; family Rajidae; genus Leucoraja; species Leucoraja erinaceus. The sequence continues at coordinate 1,044,980 of NC_073418.1, forward strand.
GCCAAACCATGCTCGCTGAGCCGCTGACCTCCATCACTTTGATGCGATGCGAGATGATTTAAAAGGAGTGAACTGGGACATTTTGTTTTATGGGAAAGATGTAGAAGAGAAATGGAGGACATTTAAAGGGGACATTTTAAGAGTACAGAATCTTTATGTTCCTGTTCGGTTGAAAGGAAACAGTAAAAATTGGAAAGAGCCCTGGTTTTCAAGGGAAATTGGACATCTTGTTCGGAAAAAGAGGGAGATCTACAATAATTATAGGCAGCATGAAGTAAATGAGGTGCTTGAGGAGTATAAGGAATGTAAAAAGAATCTTAGGAAAGAAATTAGAAAAGCTAAAAGAAGATATGAGGTTGCTTTGGCAAGTAAGGTGAAGGTCAATCCAAAGGGTTTCTACAGCTATATTAATAGCAAAAGGATAACGAGGGATAAAATTGGTCCATTGGAGAGACAGAGTGGACAGCTATCTGCAGAGCCAAAAGAGATGGGGGAGATATTGAACAATGTTTTTTCTTCGGTATTCACCAAGGAGAAGGATATTGAATTATGTGAGGTAAGGGAAACTAGTAGAGTAGCTATGGACACTATGAGGTTCAAAGTAAAAGAAGTACTGATACTTTTGAAAAATATAAAAGTGGATCAGTCTCCAGGTCCTGACAGGATATTCCCTAGGACATTGAGGGAAGTTAGTGTAGAAATAGCCGGGGCTATGACAGAAATATTTCAAATGTCATTAGAAACGGGAATAGTCCCCGAGGATTGGCGTACTGCGCATGTTGTTCCATTGTTTAAAAAGGGTTCTAAGAGTAAACCTAGCAATTATAGACCTGTTAGTTTGACTTCAGTGGTGGGCAAATTAATGGAAAAGATACTTAGAGACAATATATATAAGCATCTAGATAAACAGGGTCTGATTAGGAACAGTCAACATGGATTTGTGCCTGGAAGGTCATGTTTGACTAATCTTCTTGAATTTTTTGAAGAGGTTACTATACTAGGGAAATTGACGAGGGTAAAGCAGTGGATGTTGTCTATAAGGCCTTTGACAAGGTTCCTCGTGGAAGGTTGGTTAAGAAGGTTCAACTGTTGGGTATAAGTGCAGGAATAGCAAGATGGATTCAATAGTGGCTGAATGGGAGAAGCCAGAGGGTAATGGTGGATGGCTGTTTATCGGGTTGGAGGCAGGTGACTAGTGGGGTGCCTCAGGGATCTGTGTTGGGTCCATTGTTGTTTGTCATGTACATCAATGATCTGGATGAAGGTGTGGTAAATTGCATTAGTAAGTATGCAGATGATACCAAGATAGGGGGTGTTGTGGATAATGAAGAGGATTTCCACAGTCTACATAGTGATTTAGGCCATTTGGAAAAATGGGCTGAAAGATGGCAGATGGAGTTTAATGCTGATAAATGTGAGGTGCTACACCTTGGCAGGACAAATCGAAATAGGACGTACATGGTAAGTGGTAGGGAATTGAAGAATACAGTTGAACAGAGGGATCTGGGTATAACCGTGCATAGTTCCTTGAAGGTGGAATCTCATATAGATAGGGTGGTAAAGAAAGCTTTTGGTATGCTAGCCTTTATAAATCAGAGCATTGAGTATAGAAGCTGGGATGTAATGTTAAAATTGTACAAGGCATTGGTGAGACCAAATCTGGAGTATGGGGTACAATTTTGGTCGCCAAAATATAGGAAGGATGTCAACAAAATAGAGAGAGTACAGAGGAGATTTACTAGAATGTTGCCTGGGTTTCAACAACTAAGTTACAGAGATAGGTTGAATAAGTTAGGTCTTTATTCTCTGGAGCGCAGAAGGTTAAGGGGGGACCTGATAGAGGTCTTTAAAATGATGAGAGGGATAGACGGAGTTGATGTGGACAAGCTTTTCCCTTTGAGAATAGGGAAGATTCAAACAAGAGGACATGACTTCAGAATTAAGGGACAGAAGTTTAGGGGTAATATGAGGGGGAACTTCTTTACGCAGAGAGTGGTGGCGGTGTGGAATGAGCTCCCAGTGGAAGTGGTGGAGGCAGGTTCATTGGTATCATTTAAAAATAAATTGGATAGGCATATGGATGAGAAGGGAATGGAGGGTTATGGTACGAGTGCAGGCAGGTGGGACTAAGGGGGAAAAAAATTGTTCGGCATGGACTTGTAGGGCCGAGATGGCCTGTTTCCGTGCTGTAATTGTTAAATGGTTTATATGGTTATATGATAGTCCACGCTGCGCCCGCCGCTGAAGCCCCGGGCGCGTCTCCGGGAAAGGCCGCCCGATCTTGGTTAGGCCAAGGGGGAGGCGACCTGGAGAAATTCGCCTCTCCGTGGAGGAGGCGACCGAAGCGGTTACCCCCCCCCCCCCCCCCCCCCCCCCCCCCCCCCACCACCACCCCCCACACAAAAAACACACAAATAACCATTTGGTTATGAGAAATCACAAACCAGTGGTTATGAGAAAGGACACAGAGCAAATAACATTTAGTGTCACATACACCAATTGGTGCAGTGAAATTTGAGTTACTAACCAGCACACAAATAAGATAAACACAACACTATAGAATTCAACAATAAACATAAAAACATCCCCCCACAGCGGAACCACCGTTTCCCATCGTGAGAGAAAGAGACAAAGTCCAGTCCTCTTCCTCTTGTTCACACATGATTGAGGCCTATTGAGGCCACCGCAGTCGCCGCAATGGCGGCCCGATGTTTCAGGCCCTCTCACTTGATGATGGATCTCCGGTGTCGGAAGAACACTCTCAGCGGCTTGGAGCTCCGAATCGGCCGCTTCTTACCGCAGACCGCGGCTCCCGAAGTTCACAGGCCGAGCTGGGCGGAGCTCCAACACTGGCGACCTCGGCGAGATATCCCAGGCTCCGCGATGCAAAAAGTCAGCGACGCAGGCCACAGCTCCACTGTATTCAACTCAGAGGAAAGACGCATCCTCGCGCCTTATAGGTATTGTGGAAAACAGTTTCCCCCTCCGCCCCCCCCCCCCCCCCCCCCCCCCCCCCTCATCATCATAAAAATGATCAAAGTCGTCCAAAATGAAAGTTATTGACAGACAAACAATTAAAAAAAGAAGGAAGGGACGAACAGCTGCAGGCGAGGCTGCCAGACTCGATGGCGCCAGCACTCGTTATATGTCAACTCGAATGATGGCAACTCTGTTCCAGCAAAAAAAGAAATGAAAGACCATAGAATATTGTGTCAAACCTTATTCTTACTTACATTCTGACTTTCTATGAATAATCCACATAGCCTACCTCAAGTCACGTCGACATGCATTTGGTATCACTGCATTCACTGCCGGCATGATGCTACAAGGGGGGCAGAATTGTAACGTAAAATGGTCTTATTATGTAAACTCCTTGTGCTCTGAATTTCTCCTGCGCAATTAATTATATGTATTGCAGGTGAAGTATGTAATTCATTTTCTTCCATAGTTTTGCAGTATCTCTGTGCATTTGCTATCGGCATGCAGTTCGGGGCGTCTTCGCAACGTAATTTATTGGTTGGTACCTTCAGCCAAAGACCAGCCACACCATCTTATGGTAGCGCCTCAGTTGTAAATGAGCATTTGATCGTCGCTCAGGTTTGTTGTACCTTAGTGAAATCCCCCAATATGCAGAGGTCCAGTAATATCTGTAATAGGAGCGTTGCTCAAACTTACGCCTCATGTTCAATTGTTGAACATACGCGGTACTATTTGGCATATCCGTTTATAACTTGTAAAGTATTTCCATCTGAACAATATGGTTGAGAAATATCTCTGAAGGGTTGGGCAGTTAGCATTGCAAAAGTCCCGCAAAAGAAAACATTTTTCCAGCTTATACTGGAAACCGATATTATCTGTGCTTGCAACAAAAAAATCAGAAAACGAGGTGTGTATTTATAAAGAACACGATTGATGTTTTAATTGTATTGAAGGGCATGATCCAAGTTGTGATATTTCTAAATGTGTTTTGACAGAGGGCGATCACGGCAAAGGGTCCAACAGGTATAGAACCCTCTAAATTCACCTGTGTCAATATAAAGAAACTGGGGAAATTTGTAAATCCTTACTATGCCCAGCAGTTACACTGTGCGTGTGCATGTGCTGAACTCACCTTGTACCATTATACTACCCCCACATTTGCATTCACCCTCATCTACAACCATTCCGTAGCCCAGTCCGTCCCATCCTACGCAGGGGACATTTCACAAGTATGAATATTACAGGATATTGTACAGTTGGGCGAGATGACCGAAGAATGTTTAATATAATTCAATCCAGATAGGCGTGAGGTGTTGCATTTTGGGCAGAGTACACCCAGTGAGTAACAGAGCCATGTGGAATAATGCAGAGCAGAGCAGTATAGACGTAGAGGTTCATAGTACCCTGCAAATGACACGGGTAGGTTGTGTCGTCGAGAAGGCTTTCGTCCCATTTGCCTTCATCAGTCAGGACAATGAGCATATTAGTTGTGACATTTTTTGAACGTCGTACATTTTGCTGGTGAGGCCGCATTTGGATCGTTGTGTTGTTTTGACCAACATATTACAGGAAGGAGGTGTCAGGCTGGAAAGGGTGCAGGAACGTATGAGGCTGTTGAAAGTGCCTGCGGACCTGAGCTATATGAGGAGGTTAAGCAGGCTAGGCCATAATTCCGTGGAACGCAGGAAAATGACTAGTGAACATAGAGACGTACAGTATAAATTCGAGATTCGGAATAGATAGGGTACATTTCATTTACCCAGAATCGATGAATCAAGAACCGGACGACACGGGGCTAATGTGGGAGCGGAGAGATATAAGGACTACGTAATTGGGGCAACGTTCACATTGAGGCTGGTGTGTATGTCTACTACACTAAGTGCTCTCGATGTGGATCCACTACACCGAAAATTGTGTACATAATTAGTTCAACGAGCACTTGCCCCCTATTTGCGAGACCAGATAAAATCCATTGGATTTTAGTTTAGTTTATTTTTGTCATGTGTAATGGGATATAATACATACTTATGATTGCGTGATATCTTGTGAAAATAAGACGCTATATACATTCGATATATCCGACCACAGTAAAATGTTAAAGGCCACACATTTAGGGAAATTATGTAACTGAAGTCCGGTACAGTACGATTACTGTAATTTGAAAATACTTCAATTAGGTAGACGCGAGATCACGTGCCCACACTAGATGAGGAGTGGACTGCACAGTTGCCCGATAACAGCTCCAAATAACTGTTCCTGAGTAAAGCTCTACAAATGGTTGTTGGTGGATGGGTTTGGGTTGAAGTAAAAGCTCTGCAAATGGTTCCTGGGGGGAAGCGGGGGGGGGGGGGGGGGGGGGGGGGGGGGGGGGGGGGGGGGGGGGGGGGGGGGGGGGGGGGGGGCAAGATGGTTCTTCTGGTTGGGGGGTTGAAGTAAAGTCTCTGCAGATGGTTGCTGGGGTTTCAGGCAGATAGCGTTGTATTTACAATCTACGTTTTATTTACAATAGACATTTTATTTACAATCTACCCCAGCACCATCTCGTGATATTGTTAATTTTGGAGGAGGATTTAAGCTATTCTTCTGCATTATTGTCGACAGGTTAAGCAGTGCTGATTTCTAAATCATTTTTTTCAGGCAGAACTATTACAGCAGGTAACTTTGAGTCCTTCCCTCAGTTAGATTAGTAATTTATACTTAGTTAATTCCAAGTTCAGTTATTTTTAAATACCATTCATAAATTCACATCAATCCAACATACATTATCAATTGTATGATAGGTTGATCGTTGTTTCGTGGCGATTTATTTTAGTTATGCATTAATTGCTTCGTAAAAATAATGTTGCTCTTTTCCAATTATCCTCGTTCATTTCAGAAACCACTTCACTACGGACAAAAATTGGTAAATTGTTATTATGAATAAAGAAGTGGATATATGCTGTTATCATCTGGTAAACCTTCCCTTGCACCCTGGTCCAATTTTCCACTAAATAGTATGTTATACCGTTGTTGCCTGTAAGTTAATGGAATATTTCGCTCTCTTATCTGACTGACAGACTCAGTAGTTCAATTGTTGTTGTTATCTGTTACATTTTTTCACTACATTTCTTATTTTACACTTACGGTGAAGACTCTCGTCTCTGTGATGGAGGGAAGGATTGTAGTGTCAAGAAAAGTGGCCATAGTCAACATGCCACGTAAATATATGAATGTGATTTAATCCATTAATTATTGCCGGCATAGAAACATAGCAACATAGACACATCGAAAATAGGTGCAGGAGGAGGCCATTCAGCCCTTTGAGCCAGTACCGCCATTCAATGAGATCATAGCTGATCCTCCCCAATAAATAACCTGTGCCTATCTCATTCGCATATCCTATGATATCACTATCCCCTAAAGTTATATCCAACTCTCCCTAAAATTCATCCAGTGATTTGTCCTCTACTGCCTCTGTGGCTGGAACTTCCACACATTCACAGCTCTCTGGGTGAAAAGGTGATATCTCACCAGTATTAAATAGCTTCCCCTTTATTATAAGACTGTGCCCCCTGGTTCTGGACTCGCCCAACATTGGCAACATGTTTCCTGCATCTAGCTTGTCCAGTCATTTTAAAATTTCATATGTTGGTATAGGATTCCGCATCACCCTTCTAAACTCAAGAGAATACAAGCCTAGTCTTTTCAATCTGTCCTCGTGTGACGGTCCCGCCATCACAGGGATCAATCTTGTAAACCTACGTTGCTCTGCCTCAATCACAAGGATGGCCTTCCTCATATTAGGAGAGCAAAACTGTACGTAATACTCCAAATGTTGTCTGACCAGAGTCATATACAACTGCAAAAGAACCTCTTTACTCCTCTACTGAACATCCTCTTGTTATGGAGGCCAACATTCCATTAGCTTTCTTCACCTCCTGCTGTACCTGCACGCCAACTTTCAGTGATTGGTGTACAAGGAAATCTAGGTCTCGCTGCCCCTCCCCCTTACCTAACATAACCCCATTGAGATAATAATCTGCCCACATGTTTTGCAGCCAAAGTGGAAAATCTAACATTTATCCATATTATACTGCATCTGCCACGCATCTGCCCACTAACGCAACCTAACGAAGTCGACCCTGCAACCTCCTGACATCCTCGTCACACTTCGCACTGCCACCCAGAGCCCCCCTCCGCTCATCAAGTGCCGAGGATTTTTCTCATCGATGAAAAATAAAAGATTTATGGTGTTAAAAAAATGTTGAGATTCTCTCTCTTGTCAATCACGCCATTATGGCCACGACCATTCTGGTGGACCTGTTGTGGCAGTAGGCAAACTGCAGTGGATCAAGTGTGCGTGACTAGGCCCTCGAAGCACTTCATGATGGTGGATGGCACTGCTCCTGGTTGCTTGTCAATAAGACGTGAGATTTTGAGTGTTTTTGGCTTTCCATAAACGTCCCTCCTTCTCAACTGCCCAACTACGTGCACCTCCACTCCATTGGTTCCACTCCCCATTCCCTTTCACTTCTACCACGTTTTCCATTATTTTATCTACTACCCCACTGAGAATGGTATTTATCATCCCCCGTTCACTAATAAACACCAGTTGTTTCTATATTTTATCCCCTTTCCCACCATATCAGATTGCGCCATCTGCACCTTTTGTCTTCTCCAGTAATCACTTACAAACGTGTTAAATATTTCCACCCTATCCTCCACCAGTCTCGCACCTCACTCGTCTACCAATCAAACCCTTCTCGCCTGTACTATCAATCACTTGCTAGTTTTTGCTACATCCACTACCACCCATTACTTTCTATCCTTAGCTCCATCCGTGTAGCAAAACCTTCCGGCCGAAACGCCGTCTTTCTGATTTCTACAACTGATGTGGTATACCCTCTGAGTTAGTCATGTGGTTTGATTTTTGCTTAAGATTCCAAAATCTGTAGTCTCTTGTATCTCCGTTTAAACCCTCGTTTTAAGTTAACCTTATTTTCAACATTTGTTTTTGTTTTCAAAATGCATTTGACTACGGCGGACATTCACAAATTATTTTGAAATGTTTTGATGGTTTTCGAACTTCGCAAAGGTCATCGGGGTAATCTAAGGATGGTGCACTATTTGGACCGAAGCAAAATCAACGCTGACTGCTCTCGAGGCTTTTGGGAACAGTAACAATGATGAGGCCTTAGTTTGAGATCAAACGTTCTCTAATGTTAACTTGTTAACACAGTTGCAGCTTCAGGCAGATAGCGAGGGTGGAAAAACAGGACATTTTATTTACAATCTACCCCAACACCATCTCGTGATATTGTTAATTTTGGAGAAGGCTTTAGGCTATTCTTCTGCTTTTTGTTCTATAGGTTAAGCAGTGCTGATTTCTAAATGATGCCCCTCCATTTTTTTCAGGCAGCACAATTACAGCAGGTAACTTTGAATACTCTGTTACATTAGCAATTGGTTAATTCCAGGTTCAGTTATTGTTTTAATTACATTCGTAAATAGATCACATCCATCCAATATACATTGTTTATTGTGTGATAGGTTGATCGCTGTTTGTTGCCAATTTATTTTAGTTATGCATCAAAAACAAATATTGTTCTTTTCCAATTATCCTTGTTCATTTCAGAAACCATTTCACTGCGGACAGAACTTGGTAAATAGTTATTGTGCATAAAATAATGGATATATGGTGTTATAATCTGGTAAAACTGCTCTTGCGCCCGGGTCCAAACATTCCACTGAAGAATATGTTATACCGTTAATACTAATATTGATATTGGAATATTAAGCTTTCTCGTCTGACAGAGGTCCACCCAGTAGTTCAATAGTTGTTGTTATCTGTTATTATTTATTAATATTTTTCACTTAATTTCTTATTTTACACTTACGTTGAATACTCTCGTCTCTGTAATGGAAGGATGGATTGTCGTGTGAAGATGAGTGACCATTGTCAAAAGGCCACGTAAACATATGAATGTGATTTAATACATTAATTATAGCAGGCATAGACACGTAGAAAATAAGTGCAGGTGGAGGACCTTCGGCCCGTTGAGCCCGCACCTCCATTCATTGAGATAATGCTGATCGTACCCAATCAATAACCTGTGCGTGCCAACGTCCCATATCACTTGATCCCACTAGCCCCTAAAACAATATCTAACTCTATTTTCAATCCATCCAGTAATTTGGCCCCCACTGTGGCAGGGAATGCCACAAATTCACAACTCCATGGGTGAAAATGTTTTTACTTAACTCAGAGTTCCCGTGGATTTTGAAGCAGCGATTGGCTCTAGCCCGAGTGGGAGGAGAGTTAGAAGTGAGTCAGAAGAGAGTCAGTAGTGAGTCAGAAATGACCCGCATTTGACTTCGCTATTCTTTTTCCCTTAAAATATCTAAATACGCTTTTACTGTCCTTCTTTATAGTCTTGGCCTGCTTCCCATCGTACTTCATCTTTTCAACCCGTATTGCCGTTTTGCTTCATTCTGTTGTTCCATGAACGTTTCCCAAGCCCCTGGCTTCCGGCTCCAATTTGCTGGGTTATACATCTTTTCTTTTAGTTTGATTATATCCCTAACTTCTCTTGTCAACCACGGTTGCCTCCGACTACCCTTAGAAAAGTTCTTATTTTTTGGAATGAAATGATCCTGCGTCTTCCGGATTAAGCCCAAATATTCCTGCCATTGCTGTTCCACCGTCATCCCTGCTTGGACCCCTTTCCAGTCTACCTTGGCCAGCTCCTCTCTTATGCATCCATAGTCCCCTTTGTACAACTGCATCACTGACACTTCCGATTTAACCTTCTCCTTCACAAATTGCAGATTAAATCTAATCATATTATGATTACTACCACCAAGCGGTTCATTTACCTCGAGTTCACTTATCAAATTTGATTCATTAGACAACACTAAATCCATAATTGTCTTAATCCTGCATATTATGTCCCCAGGCCCGATCCACCTGCAGCCACGTCTCAGTAATCCCTACAATGTCATACCTACCAACCTCTAACTGAGCCTCAAGCTCAACTACTTTACTTCTTCTTCTTCGCGTATTCATATACAATATTTTGAATTCCTTACGCATCTCACCTTTCACATCAATCCCTATTACTCTTGTTCAAACCCTCCTATCCCTGTGCGATTTTCTTCCCCGTTAATTCTGGGGTCATTAACTATCCTTTTATTCTCTCTACCTTTAACTCCGTCCATGACTCTCCCATTAGACACACACCCCCCACTTATTTAGTTTAAAACCACCCGTGTAGCAGTGGGAAACCTGCCTGGCACAATGCTGGTCCCCCACCCGTCAAGGTGCAATCCATCCATTTTGTCCATGTAACAATTACAGCACGGAAACAGGCCAGCTTGGCCCTTCTAGTGCGTGCCGGCCACTTATACAGTTCACACTTACTCCAAAACAGATCCTGTGGTCTAAGAATATAAATCCTTGCACCCTGCACCAGTTCCTCAGCCACTCATTCAGGTCCTGGATCTCCCTGTTCGAGCTCTCGCCAGCACGAGGAACTGGAAGCAAACCGGAGATAACCACCCTGGAGGTCCTGCTTTTCAGCATTTTTCCGAGCTCTCTGAAGTCACGCTGCAAAATATTCATCCCCTTCCTTCCAACATAATTGGTGCCGACATGCACTACCACTTCCGGCTGTTCACCTTCGCCCTTGAGGATTTTGTACACTCTGTCCGTGACATCCTGCATTCTGGTACCAGGGAGGCAGCACACCATCCTCGAATCCCGTCTGTTGACGCAGAAACCCCAGTCCGTACCTCTCACAATTCCGTCTCCAACTACCACGGAGTTATCGGACGTCGACCTCTTTGGTTTTGGCTCAAGAGCACTGTTTGCTTATAACCATATAACAATTACAGCACGGAACCAGGCCATCTCGGCCCTACAAGTCCGTGCCGAACAACTTGTGTTCCCTTAGTCCCACCTGCCTGCACTCATACCATAACCCTCCATTCCCTTCTCATCCATATGCCTATCCACTTTATTTTTTAAATGATACCAACGAACCTGCCTCCACCACTTCCACTGGAAGCTCATTCCACACCGCTACCACTCTCTGAGTAAAGAGGTTCCCCCTCATATTATCCCTAAACTTCTGTCCCTTCATTCTGAAGTCATGTCCTGTTGTTTGAATCTTCCCTATTCTCAAAGGGAAAAGCTTGTCCACATCAACTCTGTCTATCCCTCTCATCATTTTAAAGACCTCTATCAAGTCCCCCCTTAACCTTCTGCGCTCCAGAGAATAAATACCTAACTTATTCAACCTATCTCTGTAACTTAGTTGTTGAAACCCAGGCAACATTCTAGTAAATCTCCTCTGCACTCTCTCTATTCTGTTGACATCCTTCCTATAATTGGGCGACCAAAATTATACACCATACTCCAGATTTGGTCTCACCAATGCCTTGTACAATTTTAACATTACATCCTAGCTTCTATACTCAATGCTCTGATTTATAAAGGCTAGCATGCCAAAAGCTTTCAATACCGCTATATATGTATATATATATATATATATATGAGACTCCACCTTCAAGGAACTATGCACGGCTATACCCAGATCCCTCAACTGTTCAACTGTATTCTTCAATTCCCTACCATTTACCATGCACGTCCTATTATGATGTGTCCTGCCAAGGTGTAGCACCTCACATTTATCAGCATTAAACTCCATCTGCCATCTTTCAGCCCATTTTTCCAAATGGCCTAAATCACTCTGTAGAGTGATTAACAAGCCAGAGAGCTTCACAAGCCAGTGCGCCGCTCAGTGTGTTAACATCCTCTGTCCCGACAGCTTCTAAGGCAGTGAACATGTTCTCAAGAGGTACAACACTCGGGGACCTTTGCATTCCATGTGTCCTTCCCTTTATCACCGCCACCCACCTTCTCACTTCCAGTACCTTAGGTGTAACAATCTTACTGTAGGACTTGTCGAGGAACGACTCCGTTACTCGGACGAACCTGAAGTCATCCACTTTCTTCTCCAGTTCCCCAACACGGTCCTTCAGGAGCTGTACCTGGATGCATTTCTCACGTTTCTAGCAGCCAGAGGCACCAGCGGTGTCCTTGACCTCCCACGTCCTGCGATCATCACAATGAAACAGCTTGCTTGACATTTCCTTCTTTCGTCTCTCCCTCTCCAGCGTTTGGTCTGGCGTCCACCCTCACTATACTCGCATAAGACTCGCACTTTTCTCTCAAGGCACTTCCCTCGACAGGGTCGCATCCCTTGAGCAAGTCTTCCTTATATCAGATGCTACATTGCCTAATTGTCCAATTTACCAATCTTCCAATTTAATTGTTCAGCCAACCACCACACTCACTCCGAACCTTCCTTCCTGTGATGAGCTTGGATATATGTGCTTTGTCCGACCTGCTAAAGTGCTGTTTGCCCAGGTTTTAAACCTGCACTGAAGACTCACCAAGTCTAGCCAATGGTCTTTCTCACTGCTTGCAAAAAGACTTACATCTTCACGGCTTTTGCCTCCACACTCTCCTTCCCGATTCCAAATTGTCACCTTTCAATGAAATATCATTGTCCCCTACATAATCACAGCGTTGAGTAACTGGTTTGAGGTTTTTTTTCACGATGACGTTTTAAATGGCAATTGGTGTATCCCAAAGTTATTAATTTCTTAATATGATCATTGTAATGCCTCTCCGCACTACGACGTGCTGGTGCTTTGCTAAATATTAATAATTCAACATTAATTACTCAGTAATCTTACATATAATGTCAACGTCGTTTAAAATATTCTGGTGTTTCCACTTACCCTCTTCAAACTGGAAACGACTTCATGTGGTGAATGTGGATTTTATACACAGAAATACTCCGTCAATTTAGTCCACAGTCTCCGTACGACTAATAGCAACCATTACAATGTTCTTTGTATCGGGTTAAATTAAGTCTGGGAAGAAAATGTATTGTTCTAACAAGTATCATCAGAATATACAATGGTATATCGGGTTAATTCAACTGATATTTAACTTCTCTGCACGGATTAGCTGTATAAATCAATTTTGGTTTTGGCATATTTCCGCATCAGTTAACAAGATGAAAGAAATCGCAGGTAACGTAAAAATGCATACATTTGCTACTGAAAGAGACACAGATATGTACCATTCTGAAATTATAGCACTTTCATGTTATTAAAAGATCAACATTATTTTCAATGTCCTGTTTCAATCGAAGCCCAGTAGATGGCAAAACGCTATTTGAATCACAGATTTATATTTGAAAAGCGAACACATAGACGCAAGCATACACTCCATATAATGCCTATTGAAGTTAAGTTTACTGAATTCCAAATAGGAAATATACTTAGTATAACATGGAGCGGATTCTGGTTTATCCATCCTGCTCAATGTAATGTGCGACGCTATTGCCATGTGTTTGCTTATCTTGTCCAATAAACAGTTTCATATCGGTGTTGGCAGCTGGGTGAATGTAGTCGTGGACAATATCTTGTTGAGGGGATTATGTTTATTTGTGCTGCATCGAACACCATTGCCTATCTTGCATTTTATTTTGCTTTGAAACCATGCTGCAGAAAGAAAAATACATTTTGCCACGGAAAAGTCAAGCCACGCATGGTGCTATAAATGAACATGAAACACATGTAGGACTTGTCGAGGAACGACTCCGTTACTCGGACGAACCTGAAGTCATCCACTTTCTTCTCCAGTTCCCCAACACGGTCCTTCAGGAGCTGTACCTGGATGCATTTCTCACGTTTCTAGCAGCCAGAGGCACCAGCGGTGTCCTTGACCTCCCACGTCCTGCGATCATCACAATGAAACAGCTTGCGTGACATTTCCTTCTTTCGTCTCTCCCTCTCCAGCGTTTGGTCTGGCGTCCACCCTCAGTATACTCGCATAAGACTCGCACTTTTCTCTCAGGGCACTTCCCTCGACAGGGTCGCATCCCTTGAGCAAGTCTTCCTTATATCAGATGCTACATTGCCTAATTGTCCAATTTACCAATCTTCCAATTTAATTGTTCAGCCAACCACCACACTCACTCCGAACCTTCCTTCCTGTGATGAGCTTGGATGTATGTGCTTTGTCCGACCTGCAGTCCGACCTGCTAAAGTGTTGTTTGCCCAGGTTTTAAACCTGCACTGAAGACTCACCAAGTCTAGCCAATGGTCTTTCTCACTGCTTGCAAAAAGACTTACATATTCCCGGCTTTTGCCTCCACACTCTCCTTCCCGATTCCAAATTGTCACCTTTCAATGAAATATCATTGTCCCCTACATAATCACTAGAATTTAGAAGATTGAGAGGGGATCTTATAGAAACTTACAAAATTCTTAAGGGGTTGGACAGGCTAGATGCAGGAAGATTGTTCCCGATGTTAGGGAAGTCCAGGACAAGGGATCACAGCTTAAGGATAAGGGGAAATCCTTTCGAGAGATCAAGGGGAAATCCTTTAAAACCGAGATGAGAATAACTTTTTTCACACACACACTGCACCTAATTTCTATGTTTCTATGTTTCTACATCTAATTTATATTCTTATTCCCTATCCTGAATTGCAATCGTGAATATATGCTAGATGCATGAAGATTATTCCCGATGTACTAGATGCAGGAAGATTATTCCCGATGTTGGGGAAGTCCAGAACAAGGGTCACAGTTCTAGGATAAGAGGGAAGACTTTTAGGACCGAGATGAGAAAATCATTGTTTACACAGATAGTGGTGAATCTGTGGATTTCTCTGCCACAGAAGGTATTGGAGGCCATTTAATTGACTATATTTAATAGGTTTAGATGTGGCCCTTGTGGCTAAAGGGATCAGGGTGTATGGAGAGAAGGCAGGTATGGGATACTGGGTTGGATGATCAGCATGATCATATTGAATGGCGGTGCAGGCTCGACGGGCCGAATGGCCTACTCCTGCAGCTATTTTCTATGTTTCTATGTTTCTATATTTTGTTTATGTTTCATGAGCAAAGCATAGTATCCAGTTCCGAAATTATTATTTATTCACCAAATTATCACGATTGTAGCGGCCTGGACGAGGTTGTGGCTGGGATTCGCAGGAGTCCAGCCAAAAACTGGTCGGACACCAGTGTGTGCTCTAGACGTGTTTATTCTTCTGCATACAGCTCCCTACTCCTCAGCTGACACGGTCGTTGTCCGGCCTTAAATAATAACTCAGATAACGACCCCGTGACTGACGCCCCCCCCCCCCCCCCCCCCCCCACCAAGACGCCGCCTTCTAGAGCCGTTGGTTCGTCGTGACCTTGGGATGCTATCAGCTGCCGCCACAAGGTCAAGAAAAGGTCAGACGTCCGGCAGGTTCAACAGTAGTTTTTAATGACACAGCGAGAACACACACCCCCGAGAAGGACCTCGTGGTATACCAACGTCCCTTCCCTCAATATCCGAGGGGGATGACCCAAGGACAGCCTAACCCCCAGGAACCGCTACACGATGCTGCATTTACAAAGCCATTTTAATCACGTGATACATTCATTTTGGGTTTTTTTTTTACTACCCATGAATATTCTGCGCCGTCGGTGCCTTATTTGTAGAATACTTTATTAGTAAATATTTCTCCGTGTGATTTCAGAATTAAAGAAAATCGAGCAACCCTCACGTAAGAATAAACATTTGTACAACCAATGCAAGTAAAATATTATCTCCTAGTATCTTTTGAAACAGCCCATTTTAGATTGTCGAATTACATCATACAAGATAAATTATTTAACAAAAACTGTTTGTGGTTGTTATCAATCATAACGTTTCTCAATAATTTTATGATTTTAATGTTGAGATGAATGCAAAAATCAAATCATTAGAAAATACTTAAATATAATGTACTGGATAGATGACGCATGCGTTTAAATCACATAATACTTCTAGATATGTATTTCCCAGAAGCACTCACACACAAAAATAATAATATTATGCGGATGTACAAAATGACTTATTACCCGATATATCGTGTATCTCTCTCTCTCTCTCTCTCTCTCTCTCTCTCTCTCTCTCTCTCCTCTCTCTCTCTCTCTCTCTCTCTCTCTCTCTCTCTCTCTCTTCTCTCTCTCTCTCTCTCTCTCTCTCTCTCTCTCTCTCTCTCTCTCTCTCTCTCTCTCTCTCTCTCTCTCTCTCCTCTCTCTCTCTGCCCAGTCCCATCATCGGCTCTGACCTTCCCTCCATCGAGGGGATTTATCGCAGTCGCTGCCTCAAAAAAGCTGGCAGTATCATCAAAGACCCACACCATCCTGGCCACACACTCATCTCCCTGCTACCTTCAGGTAGAAGGTACAGGAGCCTGAAGACTGCAACAACCAGGTTCAGGAATAGCTACTTCCCCTCAGCCACCAGGCTATTAAACCTGGCTCGGACAAAATTCTGATTATTAATAACCACTTTCTGTTATTTGCACTTTATCAGTTTATTTATTCATGTGTGTATATATTTATATCATGGTATATGGACACATTTATCTGTTTTGCAGTAAATGCCTACTATTTTTTCTGTGTGCTTAAGCAAAGCAAGAATTGCATTGTCCTATACAGGGACACATGGCAATAAACTCACTTGAACTTGAACTTGAACTATAATCTGCGGACTAGTCTGACAGAGCGTAGCTATGCGACCAAAATATAATATAACATAACAACTAATGTATAAATGGCACCTCCCGGATGCATATTTTAATTTTTTTAATTGCTGATAACATTTAATCTCTCAATGGAGACAAAAGCAAAG